>NC_090390.1:38163805-38463805 GCF_036365525.1 Heterodontus francisci | reverse complement strand
CTTTGTGCCCTTGCTACCCTTAGTCCTTCCTCCAAGTGGTGTTCAGCATGGAGGAGTACTAATTCATCAGCTGAGGGGTTGGGGGGGGGGGGGTGGTGCGCGGGTAGGTGGTAATCAGCAAGAGGTTTCCTTGCCCATGTTTGACCTGATGCCATGAGACTTCATTTGGTCCGGAGTCAATATTGAGGACTTCCAGGGCAACTCCCTCCCGACTGTATACCACTGTGCCACCACCTCTGCTGGGTCTGTTTTGTAAGGTATGATTCAGTGATTATGACTATGTCAGGCTGTTGCTTGATTAGTCTGTGGGACAGCTCTCCCAACTGTGGGACAAGCCCCCAGATGTTAGGAAGGAGAACTTTGCAGGGTTGACAGGGCTGGGTTTGCTGTTGTCGTTTCCGGTGCCTAGGTCGGGTCCATCCGGTTTAATTCCTTATTGACTTTTTAGCGGTTAGGTACAACTGAGTGGCTTGCTAGGCCATTTCAAAGGCATTTAAGAGTCAACCACATTGCTGTGGGCCACATGTAGGCCAGACCAGGTAAGGACAGCAGATTTCCTTCCCTAAAGGACATTAGTGAATGAGATGGGTTTTTACAACAATCGACAATGGCCATCATTAGACTAGCTTTTTAATTCCAGATATTTTTGTTATTTGAATTCAAATTCCACCTTCGACCATGATGGGATTTGAACCCATGTCCCCAGGGAAATACCCTGGGTCTCTGGCTTACTAGGCTACTGATTTGAACCCATGTCCCCAGGGAAATACCCTGGGTCTCTGGCTTACTAGGCTACTGACAATACCACTATGCCACCGCCTCTCCAAGGTTAGGGTTTGACTTATCAGACAC
Organism: Heterodontus francisci; assembly: GCF_036365525.1. NCBI lineage: Eukaryota > Metazoa > Chordata > Chondrichthyes > Heterodontiformes > Heterodontidae > Heterodontus > Heterodontus francisci. The sequence continues at coordinate 38,462,953 of NC_090390.1, read as the reverse complement.
CTATCAATGCTTTTTTTTTACTTATCCAAGATTAACATTGGTATAAATGAATTGTGGTGCAGCCAGTATATTTGGCACACACGATCCTCCTGACTTCTCATACCGCCTACACATTAGCAGATTAAAGATTGCCCAGTTACAGCAGATATGCATATTTGCCACAGTGTAGGTGGTTACAGTCAATTAATGCATTTACTGGAGAAATCAGAAATGACAAAGAATACCTTTTCTGTTCCAGGTTGTGCTATGGAAATGTTAGGAAGCTGAAAAGACCTGCTGTTGAAAAAAAAAATGACTGTGCGTTGCTGACTAACTATGGTATTAACAGCTGAGGATAGATGAGTGCTATCAGTATTGAAGGTGAACATGTGATCACCTTTGCATGAGCCTCGTTCTGCAATCTTGTGACTCTTCACCCAAGTCAGGCAGTATTAGCCTATTAAATCCAAAAACTGTGTGAATCAGAAAATCAATAAAGCTGTAACATGTGGAAAGTGCTGAATGAGGAAGGAACGAGACCTGGTTCAAGCTGTGTCTGCCTTATCATTTTGCCCTTTCTTACAGCCCAGATCTTTGAAAGCTACTATCAGGGCTTGGCAGTGGCAGCAGATGTTTTCACATTGTTACATATTGAATAAAATTTGCAGGAGGATTTGATAAACAACAGGAGAAAAAAATGTTCAACACATCAGGAATATCTAGTTTAGCAATGTTTTAGCTTTGAAAAACATGCAAAATGTGCAAATAGGTGCAGTATAAATGCTACTGTTTTCATGCTGCCTTTAATAGGACAGACTAGTTCCTTCTCAGTGTAGCAATCACATTTTTTGTTGCAACTACTGGGAAGTGTTATCATAGGCAGCCTTGTGCAGGAAATTCTGTTTATCATTTCCTCCCAGTTGTAGTTTCTTCGGGACACAAACAAGTAGCATCAGATTAGTATCTTAATACATACCTCTTTGCACTCTACTCATCAAACCTTCTGTCTTCGCTTAGAATCAGACACGATGAAATTGCCCAGTTTACTACTTTTTTCCTTTCAGAAAAACAAAATGTAGGAAATTGGCTCTCTCCATTATTGATAGTTATTGTAAACATGAGCCTACAGAATGCATTCATGATTCTGCTGTAATAGAAAACAGAGGAAGTTTTTCCTCAATGGATCAAATAGCAGCAGAGCTCATCATCTGTACTATTCAACTGTTAATAGGATGAAGAACTACATTCAACTTCGTAATTGCAACAGAAAGAGCAATTTAAAATGTCCTTCAATAAACGTAATAAATTAGATAAATTTGATCTGGTTGCATAGATCAGGGAATTAAAACAAATGCCACCCATGTTCAAACTATAATATTCCCTTTTTGTGCCTCTCATTAGGAATATATTAAAATTTATGATATAATGAAAAATGTAATGTTTAGTATCCATCTGAAGGAAAAGGCATTGGAAATGTCATTAGGTACAGGAAATAGGAAGATAGGAAATAGGAGCAGGAGTAGGCCATTCAGTCCCTCGAGCCTGTCCCGCCATTCAACTGAATCATGGTTAATCTTCTACCTCAATGCCATTTTCCCGCACTATCCCCATATCCCTGATATCTTTAATATAGAGAAATCTATTGATCTCTGTCTTGAACATACTCATTGACTGAGCCTCCACAGCCCTCTGGGGTAGAGAATTCCATAGTTCAACACCCTCTGAGTGAAGAAATTTCTCCTCATCACAGTCCTAAATGGCCTACCTCTTATTTTGAGACTGTGTCCCCTGGTTCCAGACCCCCAGCCAGGGGAAACATCCTTCCTGCATCAACCCTGTTGAGCCCTGTAAGAATTTTGTATGCTTCAATTGGATCACCTCTCATTCTTCTAAACTCGAGAGAATACAGGCCCAATCTCCTCAATCTCTCATCTTGGAGAATCCCTCCAGTTCAGGAGTCAGTCCAGTGAACCTTTGTTGCACTCCTTCTATGGCAAGTATATCCTTCCTTAGGTAAGTAGACCAAAACTGTACACAATACTCCAGGTGCGGTCTCACCAAGGCTCTATAAAATTGCAGCAAGACTTCTTTACTTCAGTATTCGAATTCTCTTGCAATAAAGGCCAACATACCATTTGCCTTCCTAATTGTTTGATGCACCTGCATGTTAGCTTTCAGTGACTGATGAACAAGGACAACCAGGTCCCTTTGGACATCGACACTTCCCAATCTTTCACCATTTAAGATATACTCTGTCTTTCTGTTTTTCCTACCAAAATGGATAACTTCACATGTTTCCACATTATATTCCATCTGCCATGTTGTTGCCCACTCACTTAGCCTGTCTGAATCCCCTTGAAGCTTCTTTGCATCCTCCTCGCAATTCACATTCCCACCTAGTTTTGTGTAATCAGCAAACTTAGAAATATTACATTTGGGCCCCACATCCAAATCATTGATATAGATTGTGAATAGCTGGAGCCTAAGCACTGATTCTTGCAGTATCCCACTAGCAACAGCCTGCCATCCTAAGAATGACCCATTTATTCCTACTCTCTGTTTTCTGTCCATTAACTAATTCTCAATCCATACCAGTGTGTTACCCCTAATTCCATGTGCTCTAATTTTGCTTACTAACCTCTTGTGTGTGGACCTTATCAAAAGCCTTCTGAAAATCCAAATACACCACATGAATTGGTTCCCCCTTATCTATTCTGCAGTTACATCCTCAAAAGACTCCAACAGGTTTTTCAAACATGATTTCCCATGTTGACTCTGCCCAATCCTACCATTATTTTCTAAATGTCCAGTTATTATATCCTTTATAATAGATTCTAACATTTTCCCTACTACTAATGTCAGGCCAACAGGTTTGTAGTTCCCCATTTTCTCTCTCTTTCCTTTCTTAAATAGTGGGGTTATATTTGCTAGCTTCCAATTGTTATGAAAGTGATTCTGTTTTTCTTTAAAAAATTTTTTTTAAGGGATTTATAGTTAAACTGAATAAATGTTGGATCAGATTTTTTTTCAAAAAAGAGCCATCAAGGGGGCACTGAAGGAACTGGATTGGCAACAATGTTACTGGTTGTCATATTAAAGATAGAACAGAAACCCTAGTAACAGGAGCAGAGAAGTGACAAGCGTCCCTTGATTGGACGAGCCCAGTAGCGGCAGAGCACACCTGAGATGGGCAGAAAACTAACAAGCTTTTTGGTTGTGGGTCAGTGTGTGTTTTACCTTCTGGAGTGAGTGGCTGATAAAGTCAAGTCTGCTGAAGAAGTGTAAAAAGGAGAGAAGACCACTACTCAGCTCGCTTTCCAGCATCGCTGAAGGACCACGAGAAGTTCACTGTGTCAATTCGTCTTGTTTCCTGTCTTTGAAGAAAGCCTGCTGAATTACTTTTCAACGCCACCTGAAAAGAACTGTTCTAAAAGCTGTCAGTGGCCTGTCTACGTGTACTCAAAAGTTAGACTATATGCCAGTTTTGGAACAACATACCTCATCTGCTTTTTTCAAAAATGAGCAAGTAATCGCTCAAAAGTTTTTTTGTCGATAACTGAGCTCTGAATTTATAAAAATCCCTTTTATTTTTTCTGTTAAACGGTGTATATATGTGTATATATGCTTTGTGTCTGTAATGGAGCTCTGATCCAAAATCTCTTATTTTTCGATGAACTGGTGTGTGTGTGTGTGTGTGTTTGTGGACTGAGGTAAAAAGAGAACTTTAAAATTTATATCTGTGTGTTTATGCTTTACTTCATTACTAGTTAAGACTTGTTTTATAATAAACTGATAATTTTGTTGTTCATTAAAGAAACCTGGTTAGTGTGTTCTATTCTGGGAAAAATTGAGTATATGATTGATTGTATTGATAAGTGGGAACATTTAAAATAATATGTTGTGACCTGTGGAGAAGTGGGACAAGAATAAACAGTGCACTCCTCCCACTTCAGTCGTAATATAATCTTCAGGAACTGATCCAGAATCTATAGAATTTTGGAAGACAATCACCAATGCATCCACTATCTCTAAGCCACCTCTTTCAACACTCTGGCATGCAGATCATCAGGTCCAGGGGATTTGTCAACTGTCAGTCCCATTAATTTCTCCAGTACTACTTTTTTACTAATACATTTTTTTTTAGTTCCTCATTTTCGCCAGTCCCTTGGTTCTCAAGTATTCCTGTGAGGTTTTTTCTGCCTTCTTCTGTGAAGACAGACACAGAATATTTGTTTAGTTTCTCTGCCATTTCCTTATTCTCCATTATAAATTCCCCTGTCTCTAAAGGCCTGCTACCCGACCCCAATCTGACGGGACCCAACAACATGTGTCGGGTTCGGATCGGGCCCGTCTTCCAGGTCCGGCTTTCGGGCTGGGGCCAGGTCGGGCCGAGTCTGGGTTGGGCTCGGGTCTGGTTGGGCCGGACAAATGCCGTAAGTGCTCTGCCGGTAAGTACTGAAATTAAAAAACTTACCTGAGCTGGGAGTCTGGGACGAAACTGAATCTGCACAGTGAGCGAGTGACGTCACTATGATGTCATCACGCATGCGCTGCAGCTTCCTGCAGGTTCGGTGTCAGGAAGGTAAGTAAAGGGATGGTAGGGTCGGGTCGAGTCGGGGTCTGGCTCAGGTCAGGTCGGGCTTGGGGCAAAATTGGAGGGACTCGGGCCGGGTCGGGCTCGGGTCCGCTGTGATTCGGGTCTGGTTTTTTACCTGACATGAGCAGGCCTGTCTCTGCCAGTAATGAGCCCACACTTGATGGCACAGTGGCGCAGTGGTTAGCACCGCAGCCTCACAGCTCCAGCGACCCGGGTTCAATTCTGGGTACTGCCTGTGTGGAGTTTGCAAGTTCTCCCTGTGTTTGCATGGGTTTCCTCCGGGTGCTCTGGTTTCCTCCCACATGCCAAAGACTTGCAGGTTGATAGGTAAATTGGCCATTAGCAATTGCCCCTAGTGTAGGTAGGTGGTAGGGAAATATAGGGACAGGTGGGGATGTGGTAGGAATATGGGATTCGTGTAGCATTAGTATAAATGGGTGGTTGATGGTCGGCACAGACTCGATGGGCTGAAGGGCCTGTTTCAGTGCTGTATCTCTAAACAAAACTAAACTAAACTTGTCTTTGCTAATCTTTCCCTTTTTACATACCTATAGAAGCTTTTATAGTCCATTTTTGTGTTTCTCACTAGTTTACCTATAGATCACAACATATGGCAATTAGATCAAATTTCCCATTGGCTAAAAATCACCCAGTCAGAAAGGACTGTCTGTAGGAAAAACACTATATTTCCTTATTAAAATTTTCATTCACTCACCGAAGCAACCACTGAATAATCAGCAACCACTACAAAAGTAACAAGCAAATCCTGATTTTTGTTTTTCAGTCTTTTGAGTGTTCATGTTTGTTCCTCACTTGATCCAGTGAATATTCCTAAGAATAAAAGTTTTAACATTATAGCTACAAAAAATAACAATTCAGAACAAATAACCACAAAATTTACCAATGAACTTACTCACTCCATTTCCAATCCCTCTATTAATTTTCGCCTACATCAGGACTTTCTTTTTTCAAGGGCCCTGGGCTTGAGTTTTGCTTCACCCTTTAGCTGGGCCTCAGGCCATGATGTTTTCCAGGCCTCTTATCGAGTGACCTAAATACTTTTCTGTAACACCAGTGCTAGCCCTCCTACTGGTTTTGAATTTTCAATTCTTGGGGCTGTTTTGGAACACATCCTGCACCACAGCCTTCACTCTCGTTATATTATCAATTTGGTGGCTGCTTGCTTCCTTGGCTAAAAATTTTAATTCTACCTTTGTCCAACAACATAGTCACCTGGCAACTTATTCAATCCTGTTAATTATCCACTTCCATGCTCAGTGACAATGCAAGGAATAGAGGGGACGGGTTCACAACATTGGTGCCACTATACTACATTATGTGCTGAATGATTTCACATGGATCTTGAACATTTCATCATTGTAAATGTTCTCACAATGGAGTATTTATAGAAATCAGTGAATTTTCTGCTGCAGCTGAAACTTGTAATGAATTGTAAGAAGGAAAATGGAAGTGGATCTTGCATGACTTTAGCAGGAATTTTCAAAAAGGAAAAAATGAACAAAAGCCCTTGTAAATTGCATTAAATATTATATTACAACATTTAGTGCATAAACCTAACATGTACAACAATATATATTTGCTAAAATGAAAACCCCCTGTGACATGAATATGCAAGTAGGAGGCAGATGGAACTGGATCTCCGCAGTTTTTCCAGAGGGTTCTGGCAGTTGCCCTCTGGAGTTACAGCAATATTAATATTTACTACAATGTACAGTATATAACACATGATCCAATATACATCTAATAGAGTGCATTATACGCCTTATATAGTTATTAATTTCAGAAGGGCTCTGCTGGTCTCTTGCTGTAACTCCAGTGGGTGGCTGCCAAGCCCCTATGGAAACACAGTTAAGATCCAGTTCCATCTGCCTCTTACTTGCACATCCATGTCACAGGAGGTTGGGGCTGAGGCCAGGGACTCCCAGTGCTTTGAATCCCCAAGTCTTGGGCCTTTGAGAGACCTAGCACAACATCTGAGGTTGTTGTGTCAAGGCTGAAGAAGCATACAGACCTCCAACCCCAATGCAAGTGGACCCCCCTGGGGGTGGAGATTGGGTAGTGGGGGCCAATATCAGGTCCACAGGTAGAAATGTAAAGTTGGAAGCATGTTCTTTGAGTAAGTGAACATACCAAGGTTCTTAGCATGCATAGCAGTTTGTGGTGTTCCTGGTCTTCCAAAATGCAAATTGGAAACACAGTCAGAGGATCTTATTGTTGCAAAGTCACCAGTGAAATCTGCACCTGCAATCTAAATGAAAAATGAGATATTGCAACTTGTCGCTTATTATATTCAAGGTTTTAAAACAAAAAGATTAAAACGTCAACTAATGCCCTGTAATCCTCATCTTCACACGTTTTTCAGGTAATTATCCTGCTACAAAGTGTGAAAGCATCATCATATAAATTGGGAACAGGTGAATTAGGAGCAGAAGTAGGCCACTTGGGCCCTCAAGCCTGCTCCACCATTCAATAAGTTCATGGCTGCACTGATTACTCTATATTTCCACCTACCCCCGATAATCTTTCACCCCTTTGCTTATCAAGAATCTATCTATCTCTGCCTTAAAAATATTCAAAGACTCTGCTTCTACCGCCTTTTGAGGAAGAGAATTCCAAAGACTCACGACCCTCTGAGAGAAAAAAATTCTCCTCATCTCTGTCTTAAATGAATTACTCCTTATTTTTAAACATTGACGCCTAGTTCTAGATTCTCCCACAAGGGGAAACATCCACATCCACCCTGTCAAGACCCCTCAGGATCTTATACGTTTCAATCAAGTTGCCTCTTACTCTTCTAAATTCCAGTTGATACAAGCCTAGCCTGTCCAATCTTTCCTCATAAGACAGCCTGCCCATTCCAGGTATTAGTCTAGTAAACCTTCTCTGTACTGCCTCCAATGCATTTACATCCTTCCTTAAATAAAGAGACCAGTACTGTACATAGTACTCCAGATGTGGTCTCACCAATGCCCTGTATAGCTGAAGCATAACCTCCCTACTTTTGTATTCAATTCCCCTCGCGATGAACAATAACATTCTATTAGCTTTCCTAATTACGTGCTGTACCTGCAAACTAACTTTTTGCGATTCATGCACTAGGACACCCAGATCCCTCTGCATCTCAGAGCTCGACAATCTCTCATCATTTAGATAATATGCTTCTTTTTTATTTTTCCTGCCAAAGTAGACAATTTCACACTTTCCCACATTATACTCCATTTGCCAGGTCTTTGCCCACTCACGTAACCTATCTATATCCTTTGTAGCCTTCTTATGTCCTCTTCACAACTTACTTTCCTACCTATCTTTGTGTCATCAGCAAGTTTAGCAACCATACCTTCGGTCCCTTCATCCAAGTCATTTATATAAATTGTAAAAAGTTGAGGCCCCAGCACTGATCCCTGTGGCACACCACTTGTTATATCTTGCCAACCAGAAAATTACCCATTTATGCCTACTCTCTGTTTCCTGTTAGCTAGCTAATCTTCTATCAATGCCAATATGTCACCCCCTACATCATGAGCTCTTATTTTCTGCAATAACCTTTGACATGTCACCTTATCATTTGCTATTTGCCAATCTAACGGAACCCTCCCCGAATCTAGGGAATTTTGGAAAATTAAAACTAACGCATCAACTATCTCACTAGCCACTTCTTTTAACACCCTAGGATGAAGTCCATCAGGACCCGGGGACTTGTCAGCCTGCAGCTTCAACAATTTGTTCAGTACCACTTCCCTGGTGATTGTAATTTTCTTGAGTTCCTCCCTCCCTTCCATTTCCTGACTTACAGCTAATACTGGGATGTTACTTGTATCCTCAATAGTGAAGACCAATGCAAAGTACCTGTTCAATTCATCTACCATCTCCTTATCCATTATTAATTCCCCAGACTCACTTTCTATAGGACCAACGCTCACTTTGTTAACTGTTTTCTTTTTTAAATATCTATAGAAACTCTTACTATCTGTCTTTTTATTTCTAGCTAGCTTTCTCTCATACTCTAATTTCACCTTCCTTACTAATCTTTTAGTCATTCTTTGCTGTTTTTTATATTCTGTCCAATCTTCTGACCTGCCTCCCATCTATGCGCAATTATATGCTTTTTCTTTAAGTTTGATACTATCTTTAACTATTTTAATTAACCATGGATGGCGGTTCCCACCCTTGGAATTTTTCTTTCTTGTTGAAATGTATCTATACAGTGTATTCTGAAATATCCCCTTAATGTCTGCCACTGCATCTCTATTGATCTATCCCTTAGAGGGGAGAGGGAGAGAAGCTGACACCTTTCATCGTGGCCTGACTGAAGGCCAATTAGCACAATAACAACAATGTGCTATAATCACACTCAATTAACTAAATTTCAAGTACAACATAGAAAAAGAATGGCCAGGAAAATGCCATGACTGCCAATCTTTTAGCACTTTTTCAGTGATGTCACATTTTGCTGCAAGGACTCCAATACGCAAGGATTGCCCACTGAGAAGTTAGATTGAATAAGCAAACAGCAAGGTAAACTATTCAAATTAAAGATGCCCACTTCCACAGCTGGGGCAAGAATATTTACCTCATCCAATCAGGAGTTAGTTCTAAACTGTTCTCAGTCTATTTTCAAAGTTCATCAAGGGCATTTGGCATATGCAGTTGAAAACATTTGAAACTTGTACTTTTATATTGAATATAAACTCTCAATCAGTAGATTGATTGGAGTATGAGTATGAAACCTACCCCAGAGATGGCATTATTTTATGCCAGATCTCACTTGAAGTGCAGATTTTGGCAAATTTCTGTCATGTGGAGGCTGAATGAAGCTGATGAGGGTGTGCCAACTAAGTGAGGAATTAGGCACCAAGGTATTCTGAACTCTGCAGTGAATTTCAATCTTTAGAAAATCAAATAAACTTACTTTAATATGTTTATTTCTCCTTGTTTGTCAAAATAAATATTACCTGCTAAATCCTCTGATCAAATTACTTACAAAACTGGTGGTCCTTTATCCAAATTAAAACAGAAAATGCTGGAAATATTGAGCAGGTCAGGCAGCATCTGTGAAGAGAGAAACAAAGTTAATTTGAGGCAAAATTGCTTAGCCCTTGAGAATGGGCGCATGGATCATGATGCATAACTAATGCTTTGTCTTTCACCACAACCATTAACACGCTCTTTGCCTTTGTCCCATGACATCTTTGTTATTTAATCTCTCCTGCCTTCTTCCCTATCACACACCTTCCCTTTTTTTCTCCCCCACCATGCGCCCCCTGCTCTCCGTCCTTCACTTGCTTAAAACCTAACACTTTTCTTACCTTTGTCAGTTCTGATGAAAGGTCACAGACCTGAAACGTTAACTCTGTTTCTCTCTCCACAGATACTGCCTGACCTGCTGAGTATTTCCAGCACTTTCTGTTTTTATTTCAAATTTCCAGCATCTGCAGTGTTTTGCTTTTATTGCACCCAACGGCGTCTGGCGTAGGTGGCACCAGAAGTGTGCGTAAGTGCCGCAGATTCCAATTTGGAGGCAAAACTGCAGTCAGCACCAAAAATACAGGTGTTACACAAACAAATTTTGCAGCTGTGACAAAGACCTTTCTTCAACCTGAAATGTTGGGTTGAATTTTATTTGTGCGCCACACTGTACGGCACCACACTGTGAGAGCAGCGGCCTTCCGAAATGGAAGTGCCGCTGCACAGCCCCAGCGATATTACATTTGGGGGCTGATTTAAATAGAGGGGGTAGGGCGGCCTCCCCCTCTACGTCATCAGGGGCGGCAGCCACCGCACAGGCGCCGGCGCCATTTTTAAAGGGCTTTAAGCCCTTAACACAGATCTAAATTTATAAAGTTCCAGTAGTGCAGATTTTTAAAAAATATACAATTATGATATGTAGGCCATTCCTCAACCCTCCCCCCATGGTCTTTTAATTGGCCCTCATTGACAAAACTCACTTTATTCCCTACCCGAATTTTCCCCCCCAACCTTCTATCATTTGCCCTTCAACCCCCTCCCACCATCCCCACAACCAATAAACAGTGTTTTCCCCGCTCCTCCACCCCTCCCGCCCTGAAAATTTCATTCCTCCCTCTCCCCACCAAGTTCCCTCTTCGGAACTCCATACGGAGTTCTGTAGGTGCGCCAAGTACGAACGGCGGCAGTAAAATCGGCGTGGCATGGCTGCCGCCTGCAGGTAAGTTTATTTACATATAATTTAGGTTGATTTAAATATGCAGATGAAGGGCCCAGCGCCAGGCAGCAGGGGGACGGCACTGAGGTCCCCCCGCCGGCGGTAATGGCGGCAGGCCCTTCTTGACATCGTGGGTCGAGGCCCACCACGACCCACGGTGTCGAGGGGCTGGTAAGATTCAGCCCATTAACTTTGTTTTTCTTTCCACTGATGATGCCTGACCTGCTGAGTGTTTCCAGCATTTTATGTTTTTATTATAACTTTTATTATATTGCTTTAGCATTCTGAGGGCATGAAAGATATGAGCGTCGAGTAATGGTAATAACAGAAAATGGCAGAAATACACAGCAGTCACTCAGAGTTTTTACCCATCACCACAGAAAGAAAAAAAAACAACTTGCATTTATATAGCACCTTTCACGATCACTGGCCATCTCAAAGTGCTTTACAGCCAATGAAGTACTTTTGAAGTGTCGTCATTGTTGCAATGTAGGAAACGTGGCAGCCGATTTGCACACAGCAAGCTCCCACAATTATCTAATAATGATCAGATAATCTATTTTTGTGATGTTAATTGAGGAATAAATATGCTCTTCTATAGAATAGTGCCATGGGATCTTTTATGTCCACCTGAGAGAGCAGGCAGGGCCTCAGGTGAACATCTCATCTGAAAGACAGCACCTGTGATAGTGTAGCACTCCCTCAGTAGTGCACTGGAATGTCACCTTGATTTTTGTCTTCTTGCATTGGGACCCAAATCTACAACCTTTACACTCAGAGGCAAGAATGCTATCAGCTGAGACACGGTAAAGGCCTGCTACCCGACCCGAACCCGACTGGACCCGATGACATACATCGGGTTCGGGTTGGGTCGGGTTGTTCTTCCGAGTCCGGCTTTCGGGCTCGGGTCGGGTCGGGCTGGGTCAGGTCAGGCTGTGTCCAGGTCAGGCCAGGTCCGGGTCGGACACACACAGTAAGTATTGCATTTTGCTCTGCTGGTAAGTGTCAAAAGTTGAAAAGCCAACCTGAGCTGGGAGTCCGGGACGTCAAGGAGGGAAACTCTGAGTCTGCACAGTGAGCGTCTCTATGACGTCATCACGCTCATGCTGCAGCTTCCTGCAGATTGGGAGTCGCAAGGTAGGTAAAGGGAACACTCCGGTGGTCGGGTTGGGCTCGGGTTGGGTCGGGTCGGGTCAGGTTGGGCGTGGGAAAAAATGGAAGGACTCAGGCCGGGTCTGGCTTGGGTCCGATGTTGGGTTCGGGTTAGGTTTTTTTCCCCTGACCTGAGCAGGCCTTTAAGGCATGGCTGACATGCAGCTGTGATTTAGATAAATTGGAATGTGATTAACAAACTGAATATTGATAACTTATGTTTTATTACTTTCCTTTGTGAGGAAAGTGAGTGATACAGCTACGGAGGAATGCACTTTCCATTTCGGGCATCAAGTACTCACAGGTCAGGTACAACATGGGTAAGGGGCAGGGTAAACATACTTCTGCTCTGTGTCAACCTCATATGTGACATTTGTCCATTTCTTATGCCGACCGTTCTCTGGCCTCTACAAACAAGATTGTCAATTGTACCAATTTAGGGCCATGTCCCTAGGAACTGGGTTGAGACTGTCCACAATCATTTTATGTAACAAGCTTACAGCCAACAGACACAGGAGACTTTCATTCAGCAGTCTGTATTAAAAGGCAGATCTCTGAAGTGAAAGGCCAGTATCTCAACCAGTTTTTCTTTACTGCAAGTTAAAAATAAATACTGCTACTTTACAGCACTCATTCTTGCTACTCTAGGAGAAATGCTTCTCTGCTTGGCTGAACTGAAAATTGCTGCAAAGCACTCAGCAATTTAAATAAGTTGCTTCTCATTTAGAGCTTCATTTATAAGTTGTGATTGCAGTTTTTTATTTACCATACTTCATACTTACACTTTGTGAAACATATCACGTAGATAACAGAAGAAACTGGCCAGTAGGAGACATATTAGTGAGTTTGGACAATTCACCCACTGACTCTTCTTTCCACCGCACCCCACCTGTGGGAATCTGCCTCATCTCCATTTGCTACCTCCACTATTTGGCACAGCCGAGAATCCCACCACTTCATTGAACCCCAGGTCAGAGAAGTTGCACCCCCTGAAATAAATATCTGATACTACTACAATTCTGTGGTAGATGGATTTTTCACTTTACAATGGCAACACAGCATGAATATTTAATTTTTATTAAGAACAAATTGTATTCAGATAAAATATAAAGTCATGGATTGTAGGTTGGCATCCTTCCATCTAAAAAGATGGTGGACACACAGCAAGCAATCCATTTGGGGTGTATTCTCTTGTTGCACTTTTGTTGATGGCTGTGAAGGCCAATCCTTGAGTGGCAGGTTCTGCCTCAAGTACCACACGTGAAGCTGCCAAGTGACGCTCTGAGTTGTTGTTTTTGGTGTTGGCACCTGTTGCCAAGCTGCTGTAGCAACTGGTCAATGTGGTAGTGCACACCAGTCCCTAGGATGTGTCGCCATTTCCCTCTTTCACCAGCTAGTGACTCCCAGGGGCGATAGTCGACATTTAGGACCTTCATGTCACGCTTGCAAGCATCCTTGAAGTGGAGCTTTGGGCACTCCACTGGTCGTCTGGCCCCGGCTACCTCACCATACAGAAGGTCCTTGTGTATGCAACCGTCTTCCATCCTGAAGCCACCTCTGTTTGATCCACTGAAGCTGCCTCTGCTTGATTAGTGCCAACACACTTGGGAGCTCTGCTTTTGAGAGGACTGCCGCATTTGTGATTTGGTCCTGCCAGGATATACCCAAAATTAAATGCCTAACATTTTAGGTTTGCTAAGTTTATCATAATGCGTTTTATGACATGCTGATAAAATGCTCATTCTAGACTTTAAGGGGAAAAGGACAACCAATCAGCAACTCTTAACTCCCCAATAACTAACATCTTTGTCTGTTTAGAGACAGGGATACAGAATACAATGTTGCACATTTAACTTTACTATTAAGTCTATATTAGGATAGAGAAGTAACATATAAATCTCGGAAGGCTTTCCTTCACTATGTTTAAAAGCTTATTTTTGACATAGGCTAGCTAGAAAATGAGACCTTTAAGTAATCAATGCATTGTAGCAGAAAATCCCTCAATTACCATAACTCAATTAAAGTAAAGTTAAACATTTTAGCTAGGAACCAAACCCTAATCCAGTGAAACCTATTCCTGACTTAATGCAGTTCTATTGCCAACAAACAGATGTTTGAGAACTCACTAAAGCAGGAAAAGTATTGTATGACTATCCGTAAGGGCCCATAAATATTGTCTGGACAGCATTAGCACTTTGAATGATTTTATGGTCAAATATTTGTTAGGTGCTTCTACGTACAACAAAGCAATTAAAATGATTGAATTCTCTGATTCCTATCCAACTCTTCTTTCAGACTTAGTGTTTTCCTCTTGCAGGTGCCATCTATAATCTGAAATAAAAACTATTTTCCTAGTTTCTTCTGAATGGATTTGACAGTTCACATTGATGTAGTAAATTGAAGGGCACAACTGAAATGTAAATAAAGTCGTCTTGAATGCTCAATTGTTTTTGAAGTTAAATCAGTGTCAGATACACAGAGTTTTGCTTTTAATTGCTTTAAGTTCCAGAGAATGCAAGTCTTACCTTATTAACTGTGAGGCATTTCAACAAGAAAGACAACAAATTCATCAGAAGTGCTTAGTTAAAACCTGACATTTTGTTCACAGTGTTAGAATCTTAGCATTGGTTTAGAAATGTTTTTGAAGAAGGACCAGAGTTTTGTGGCTATGTACTAACAAGATATTCCGACTAGTCGATTCACAACCTGGAAGTCATCTTGAGGGATGTTAGGCCCTCAAGGCGCTGGCCACTATTGGGCGAGTTTCATCAGTTCCTCATCAAGTTTAAAAACAAATCTTTGCAGCAAGAGGAAGAAAAACTGATATAAACTCAACTGACAATGTTTAATCACACTTCCTGCTGGCCAAATATATAACATTGAGGGCAGGCTTGCAGAAATCTGCAGACTACTTCAGTCAGTCACCTCGGTGGAGGAGGATGTGTAGCAGCATGTGCCAAATGGCAAGCAGATTACAACGAAAAAGTGCATAAAAAACTCAAAAATAATTTATATCCTAAAATGAGCTATACCAAGAGGGAAAATTGATGCAGTCATCTATATTTCTCCAAATCAAGCATCACACTTTAGGAATGATTTTTAGATTTTAGATTTAGAGATACAGCACTGAAACAGGCCCTTCGGCCCACCGAGTCTGTGCCGACCATTAACCACCCATTTATACTAATCCTACACTAATCCCATATTCCTACCACATCCCCACCTGAACCTATATTCCCACCACATCCTCACCTGTCCCTATATTCCCACCACATCCCCACCTGTCCCTATATTTCCCTACCACCTACCTATACTAGGGGCAATTTATAATGGCCAATTTACCTATCAACCTGCAAGTCTTTTGGCTGTGGGAGGAAACCGGAACACCCAGAGGAAACCCACGCAGACACAAGGAGAACTTGCAAACTCCACACAGGCAGTACCCAGAATTGAACCGGGGTCACTGGAGCTGTGAGGCTGCGGTGCTAACCACTGTGCCGCTACTGTGATGTAAAGTCATTAGACAGCATGCAGAAAAGATACACGAGAATCATCCAGGGATGAGGAACTTCAATTACATGGAAAGATTGGAGAGACTGAGGCTGTTCTTCCTGGAGAAGAGAAGATTAAGAGGAGATTTGATAGAGGTGTTCAAAATCATGAGGGGCCTGGACAGAGTAGACAGGAAGAAACTTGTCCCAATGGTGGAAGGATCCAGAACCAGAGGACTCCAATTTAAGGGGATTGACCACAACGGCAACATGAGGAAAAACTTTTTTATGCAGTTATGCTTAGGATCTGGAATGCGCTGCCTGAAAGTGTGGTGGAGGCGAATTCAATCAAGGCCTTCAAAAGAAAATTGCATAATTATCTGAAGAGAGAAAATTTGCAGGACTACGGGGAAAAAGGTGGGGGAGTAGGACTAGATGAGTTGCTTTTGCAGAAAGCTGGCACAAATACGACGGGCCGAATATCCTCCTTCTGTGCTGTAACCATTCTATGATGCTAAGATTTATTTTGCACTGAAATAAAAACAGAAAATTCTGGAAATACTTAGCAGGTCTGGCAGCATCTGTGGTGAGAGAAAGAGACTTAACATTTCAAGTCTATGACCTGTCATCAGAACTGGGCAAACTTAGAAATATAATAGGTTTTAAGCAAATGAAAGGGAGGTGGAGGTGGGTGGAAAATGAACAAAAGGGACGGTCTGTGATAAGGTGGAAGACAGGAGAGATTAAATGACAAAAGACTTGGTGATGCAGGGCCAAAGGAAGTGGTAATGAGACAAGTAAAGAAACAAAAGATGTGTCTAGAGGTGTGAATGGTAGAATGATGAACAGCTGTTGTCCGAAAGCCAAAACAAGGGAAATATGAGAGTAAAAGCGAAAACTGTAAAATACAAGGAAACAAAATGGGGGCAGAGATTACGATCTGAAATTGTTGAACTCAATGTTGAGTCCGGAAGGTTGTAGATTGCCTAATTGAAAGATGACATGCTGTTCCTCAAGCTTACATTGAGCCTCATTGGAACACTGTAGGAGGCCGAGGACTGAGGGTCAGTGTGAGCGCAAGGTGACAGGCGACTGGAAGCTCCGGGTCATGCTTGTGGACTGAAGGAATTCTGCAAAGCAGTCACTCAATCAACGTTTAGTCTCCCCAATGTACAACAGACCGCATTGTGAGCAGTGAATACTCTATACTGCATTGAAAGAAGTGCACGTAAATCACTTTTTCATCTGGAAGGAGTGCTTGAGGCCTTGTACAGTGAGCACGTGACCATTTTGCACTGTATTTTTTTGGCATGTTCCCTTATAAACAGATAATTCTGTAGTCAATAATGTAATATTATATGTGACATCAAAATCACTACTTTTGGCAGCAATCTTGATTCGAGATGAAGCAGGAATGTTGCAAGCCTGCTTTGATTTAATTGGCACAAAACTCCAATGTCATGTATTTTGATATTCATGTACTATTGTAACAATTACTTCTAGTCTTAGGAATAAGAAAATCTTTTCCCTCATCACTTGGCATTTCCACCAACAAAACTTGTCACGGACTTTCAAGCAGCATTATCATGGGTTCATGTTGTAGGTAATGTAATAGTCCTTAGATGTCCTCTTCCCATCCTCGTGGCCTTCCTCTCATCCTCTTCCCTCAAGTATGAAGTATGGTAAACACCAAGCTGTAATCACAGTTCCATCTAATACTTTAATGAGGGAGGCACCATTAAATGCCCCAGCATAATATTAGACGATGCTTAACATATTTTGTCCTTACAAGAAGACAACAACTCATTATTGTCAGTTTGGCTTTTGTTGGTGGTACTCTGGTGTCTGAGTTAAAAGATTGTGGGTTCAAGCTCCATTCTTGAGGACCTAACTCTAGACTGGCACTTCAATACAATATTGAAGTAGTGCTACACTGTGGGAGGTGCTGTCTTTTGGATGAGATGTTAAACTGAGTCCCATTTTCCTGCTCAGGTGACCATAAAAATTCCATAGATACTTTCTTGGTAAAGTGCAGGGAATTCTTCCAGTATCCTGAACCAATACCACCAAAACAGATACACTGGATATTCATCTCATTGCTGTTTGTGGGATTTTCCTGTGTGTAAATTGACTACCATATTTGTCTATATAACAGTGCCTCCGACACTGCTACACTGTCTCAATAATGCAGTCAAGTGCTGGAGTGGGTCTTGAAGTCAATAATGTAATATTGACTCAGAAGCAAAAGAGATACTACTGAGCCAAGCATGGTGCTTGATATTGTCCTATGCACGTGATTAGTTCACAAGATAAGACGGGATGGAATAAAATACAACCCTCTGTGGTAGGTTGAAAATTGTCTAAACCAGAGAAATAAAAAGGTGGATTTGGACGGAACTGTTGCTACATCAAGGGCTCACTACAAAGCCACTGGATAAGTGTTAGGGCCATTACTATTCACGGTGTATGTCAATGATTTGGAGCTTGGAACAAAAACAAACCTTTCTAAGTTTGCCTAGAAGCCCAAATTGGAGGAAAGGGTTCAAACATATGAAACAGGCAAACCAGATACTGAAGGATATGGATTTGGGAAGATGGTCTGATGAACAGCAAATGGTATTAAATGTGAACAAGTGCAAGGTAATGAAACTGGGGAATGAAAATAAACAGTGAAAATATAAGATGAATTATTGCAAGGTCTGCGCCTACAGTTGGACTTTGCAAACAGCCAGAACATATCAGATAATCATACTGCTTCCAAATGTGTTGGCTGGCAGGGCGCCTCACAATATTCATACTCCAACTTAAATAGCTGTAGTCTACAGCATACAACACAAGAGGGATCAGGAAATGCATCAATAGTTCATTCAAACCAACAGTGGAATGAATGGCAGCAGTAAGGCAAGTTATCTAGATCTTGGGATGTCTAGCCAGAGGGATGGAGCACAAATCTTCAAGAGGTAATGGTAAGTCTGTACAAGGCATTGATACAGCCATACCTGGAATATTTGATATCCAGGTATTTAAGGCAATGCAGCAAAGGACAACAAATCTGAACAAATTTCATGCACTTGAACCATGAGGAGAGGTTGAAAAGCCTGGGATATTTACTCTGAAGCAGAGAGAGAATCAGGGAGATATTATTCAAGTATTTAAGATTCTTAAGTAAATAGACAAATTGAACCCCAAGAATATGTTTGAGATTCCCATGAAATCTATAACCAGGAGTCAAAAACTCAAACTAATAGGAGGGACAGGACCGTTTTGATTGAGACTATTTTATGCAAAGGATGATGAATGAGTGGAATTATTTACACAGAGAGGCAGCGAAAGCAGATACGGTGAAAAAAATCATAGGAGATACTTGAGGGATTGGGTGATTCACGGGTGTTCACTTTTAAGATCAGCCTTTTTAGTCCTGTACTTTCCAAAGTTCCTATATAACTGGGATTTTGTGTCTGTGTAGGATAGGGTTGTAAAAGAGCATTCTTATAAACGCACATATTGATTTTTATATTTTCTTCTCATGCTTGTGAGTGTTACCAACATCACTAAAATAGATTATTTGGTCATTATCATGTTGCTGTTTATAGGACCTTGCTGTGTGCAAATTGGCTGCTTCATTTGCTACGTTACAATGATTACACTTCAAAAGTATTTTATTAGCAATAAAGCGCATTGGGACATCCTGAAGTCGTGAAGGGCACCGTATAAATATGTTTTTCTTTACTGCATTGGGGAGAATAAACGTGAGCTATTGAGAGAATCAGTATGACGTTTTAGATAGTCTCTGGTTCCTATTGTAGAACATTTTAACGTTTCATCACAGCGCCATCTGCTGTAAAAGACAGAAGAGCTCTGCAGGGAAATTACCAGTTAATAGAATTACAGGTTTTTACTAAGGTTGTAAGACTTATCAGGAGCACAAAAATAATGAGTTCAATGTTTGCAAGGTGCCAATTAGTTTGTGGGTTTGATAATGACTCCAGACATAAATAAATACATAGGATTTGCTATACTGTGAGGACGAGCCAGATCAAACTTGCTAATCTTTGGAGTGACAGGGAACACAATGAGCTCTGACCTAAACCCATTCAAAGTACAACAGAAGCCGTTCAATACGATTCTGATAATCAAATGTCTTTCATTCAGTTTTGATCATAGCCCAAGATTTGTTGAGCAGAGGCTTTTAGTAAGCACCAAGTGGCTCCAGCATACCTGTGTTTACCTGGTTAGTCCAAGGATTTTGTTAGACAAGAAAAACCTGTTAGATAGCAAAAAAACACTATGGCTATTCTTTCTTTGTTTGGTAAGCAATAGTGATTTGTGCTATAGACTTTTAACAACCAAAGGACAGCTCGCCCTGATTTTCTTGCAGTCAATTTCATGAAATGTGAATTTGATGGCAGGAAGGGCAGAAAATAAACCAATCATGACACACCAGCAATAATCCTCCACATTTGAAGTTTAACTGGCATAAATAGTGAATATTTTAATCATTGAACTGTGCAGTGTGCAACAATGAGCTAAGCTTTGTAGTAATGGTTTACTATCTAGTTTATAAAGCCAGATTTACTGACAGGGACATGATAGTCGGTGATGCACTCGAGTAAAGAAATTACTTTTTTATTGCCACAGGACAGTCAACTCTAATACAAAAGAGAGAAAGATCATTGCACTGATAACAGAGCAGGTGAAATCAGCACCCAACCAGAACCTGGAAGGAGTTTCACAACATAAAAATGACCACCAAGGGAATACTTCATTATTATTGTGACATACTAGTAATGCACATGTACCTGTGCTGCAGAGCATTTGATTCTCCTAGTTCTCTGAAGACAGCACAGCCAACATTCTAAATGCATAGGCACATTTATACATTTAAGTACTATATTGTCACTACGTGAACTAGGAAGCATTTGTGGACTATCAATGTGTATAGACATACTGTTGTAAGATATATAACAAATCATAGAATATATGATTATTATGGTACTTATTATTTGGTCTGTTTACCTGCCTACATGCATTTCCAACCTCATCAAGCTCAATGTTTTCAACAGCTTCCCTCCTAATTAATTGAACAGTCTGTTTCATCTGTAGTTAATAGTTTCCCCTGAGAGGCTCCACCACCTGTTGCTATCCTTAACCTCTGATTATCTGCCACTTTAGCCTTTAACAAGGATTAAGATAAGGTCAATGGGCAATTTGAAATTCAGACATTGCTCTCAGTCAGTAAGAACAAGCTCTTTATATTTTAATGCTTATTTATCAATCATACCCATATTAGAAGATGGTAATTTGGCACAATGAGGTTAATTCATTTCTTACGATTAATACAAACAAACTTAAGTTTAAGTATCCACATGTATGTTTGATAATACAGCACAGCCTTGGCACCTTTGATAATGCAGCACTGCATAAGCGCCTCTGATGATGCAGCATTCCCCCAGCACTCTACTGAAGGACTAGTCTGGAAAATGTACTGATGCTCTGAAATGGGGTTTAACCCCACAAACTTCTGACTCAAAGGCAAGAATTCTACCAGTAGAAACTGGCATTTCTCACTGCTTTCCACTGTTGGAATTAAGACAAAGGATTTGCAAAACACTGGCAGGGATAAACAGTTCAGATGAACTTTCTTCATCACCGAACATAAACCAGATATAATGTTCTTATGCTTGATGTTGGTTCAGCTCATCAGACTGCTACATCTTGTAGCTGATGAAAAGAATCGTGAATGGTGCAGACCTGAAATAAAATAGAAAATGCTAATGATACATCATGAGGTTGGTGAACACCTGAAAGAGAAAGTTAAGTTAACGTTTTGGGAAGAACCCTTTGCAAAACGAATTTAGGTGTCCGATGATTTTTAGAAAAGCTTTCATCAAATATCAGCGCCGATTAACTGGGACCGCTGGCAGTGCTGGTAGGTCGGATTGCAAGCATTTTGCTTGGAAAGCTGACTTTGTATGATTTGTGAGGTCAAGTGATTATAATAATCTGTACATATTCTGTGCAAATATTGACCCAAGCGCAAGGTCGTGAGAAGATGGGATCTCTGGTCAGTCAGCAGCTCTTAAAAGGCTGCTACTTGCATTAAAGGATGACATTTTCTCTGCTCTTCAAAATGATAACATCTATATGTCTTGTGTCAGCCATGCAAGACCACACAAAATGTCTCATCCGAAAGACAGCACCTCCAACAATGTAGCACTCCCATAGTACTGCACTGGAGTGCCAGCATTGATTTTTGTGCTCAAGTCCTGGAGTTTGACTTGAACCCTCAACCTCTGTCCCAGAGATGAGAATGCTACTAACTGAAACCAAGGCGTCATCTGCCCTCGCAGCTGGATGTAAAAGATCCTATGGCACGATTTCGAAGAAGTGCAGGGGAGTTATCCCTTATGTCCTGACCAATATTTGACCTTCAATCCACATCACAAAAACAAATTATCAGATCATTATCACATTGCTGTTTGTGGGAGCTCGATCTGCACAATTTGGCTGCCACATTTCCTACATTACAACAATGATTACACTTCAAAAGTACTTCATTGGCTGTAAAGCACCTTGAGACACCTGCAAATCACTATATAAATCCAAGTCTTTCTTCTCTTTTTTCCTTTTTGCATCTGATTATGGAAAAAGACCACACTTAACAGGTGGGAACAAGAACAGAACAGAGGGATAAAAACAAGAAATGCTGGAAATACTCAGCAGGTCTGGCAGCATCTGAGGGGAGAGAAGCAGAGTTAACGTTTCGG
The DNA here is from genome assembly GCF_036365525.1 of Heterodontus francisci. Classification (NCBI taxonomy): domain Eukaryota; kingdom Metazoa; phylum Chordata; class Chondrichthyes; order Heterodontiformes; family Heterodontidae; genus Heterodontus; species Heterodontus francisci. The sequence goes on along the minus strand of NC_090390.1, from coordinate 38,440,765 downwards.
GTCAGTGACCCTTCTTCGGAACTTCCTGACCTGCTGAGTATTTCCAGCATTTCTTGTTTTTATTTCATATTTCCAGCATCCGCAGTATTTTGCTTTTATTTTACAGAACAGAGGGAACCCTCCAACTCTCTAAATGGACATTGCCCTCAAAGTTCTGGGCTGGAGGCCATTGCAAGAATGAGGGACAATAAGACTGAAAGTATCCCATCAAGCTTAGGACTAGTACTATTCTCCGCTTATTATTCATTCTTCTCTTGTTAGTTCACTCATTGACACATGTGCGTACACTACACTTCAGCAGAATTACACATATCTTTCCACAGAAGCATATTTGGAGGAATGTCTCACTGCCAACATTCTAACATATGTCTTCTACTGCTTGTGTAGTTGAGGAGAAGAGCCCAGAGATAAATATCTGCCACATGCTTAGCACCATATAGTACCCTGTATCATTCATTCCATTTCCAGTACTTTAGGTACTAAGTTTCAGGAGGGAGAACTGGGTCAGTCACAGAACACGAGCAAGGAGAAGCTAGTAGAAATGGCAAGAGCAAAGATCTTTGCCTAGATGGCCAGTCAAAGCCCTCGTTCAGCTGTTGAGCCTAAGGATTGGGATTTCCTGAGGTCTGCATACCAATGGAATCTGATATCAGAGCATCAACATTTTAAGCAGGTGTGCTCATCAGCTCATCAAACTGCAGACCACCATGGAGAATGGGGTGTCCTGCACCTTCTGAAACAAAGGCTTGAGTGACTGAGGTCTTAAGCACAGTGCAACTTTGTCTGACAGGGGCTGTAGAACCTTGAGCTCCAATATATAAAGCAGTCTTGTTTGTTTGGAGACAGCATGCTAAAGGATTGAAATTAGAGTCTTAATGGATGATTCAACAACCTCAATGCTACTCAATAGTCTGCTGTTACACAGATCACTGGAGAGGAAGGCTTGTATGGAAGACATTAGGGAAATTGAGTCTAATGACATCAAAAGCATGGACAAGGTTTTTAACAGTGTGGTATGGGATAGGTGCAGAGGTAGGTCTTATTGCTGACAAGCAATCTTGGTAATCGGTATTATGTGGGATTCAAAGATCAACTCTGTGTGGAATTGGACACAACGTTTTGCACAGTGTGGTTCAGGTTAAGCAGGCAGCTGGGGAGGGAGATGGAGTCAGTGGTAAGAAAATGGAGTTAATCACAATGGCCAAAAACTATGACTTCAGATCCCATTGTTCTGTTAGAGGAAATTTTGACTCATCCATAACTTGATGCAAGACAGACAGTCTGGGTGAAATTGTAATGATGGAAGATGACCCCTTACCTATATATGATGTCAATGAAGGGCAGGATTGTTTGTGAATTAAGTGGATCAACCACATAAGTGAAGAGCTCATTGATTAGCAAGTTCTTTAAAAAACTTTCTAGCTGTGACTGGGGATCAGGAGGTAAGCCTCTCTCTCGGCTTCACTGTCTTCACTAATGGTTGTGGCTGGGTCTCCTCTTCTACCTGTCCATGGTAATTCCTCTTTGAGTGGCAAAGTTGTGCAATATGTAACAGATTAGAATTAAATCTTTGAGACCTTGGAAGATTGTCGAGCAACATTCCTCGATCTGACCAAACTCTGAACCTTTGTTTTAACATGATGCTGTTGGATGTGTGTACCTTATTATATCACTGTTCACCTCTTGTTGATAGCTGTCTTGAGGGGGTGAGGCAGAGGTGAAGAGAATATCCCTGGCCATCTGCTCAGCCTTCCTTCACCTTCATGATAGGTCGGCATAAAATGAAGGCATTGTAACCACTACCACGTTAGCAGGCCTTTGCATACATAGTTTCTTCATTCGGTAACAGACTATCTGAAAGCAACTCCTTTCTATTTAAGATAGTTATGGGATTGGGGTACAAGGTCCTCTATGGCCAAATGTATGCTATCAATAATGGCATGATGTTGGGGAAGCCTGCTATGTCAAAAAAGTGCAATGATCCCATGAGCTGCTGGCTGCTTTCCAAGGGCAAAGTGAGGAAGGAATTTGGCTGGTGAGTAAGACACCTGTCACCTTCCTTATCCATCAGTGCACTTCTGGTTGAGAAAACTGTCATATATAGCCTCCCGTTACTTTTAAGAATACAGCAGCATGAAAGTTAAAGATTATAGTCACCTTGACAGCTTCCACAGAGCTGTCATGATTATGCAACTTGTGTGAAGACCTGGCTCAAGTTTCTTGGGTGAAACATAGGCGAATTTTGTCAGACATGTCTAGGTAGCTGTAACTTTATCTAGAAAAATGAATGGTTGGATAAGGGCAGGTGCAGGCAGTCTGCTTCAGGTGCATTTCCCTCTCATCTTCCCTCTGTTCCTCCTCCTAAACATGCAGAAGAGGTGTGCCCAATGGGACGTCCATCTTCTGAATTGAGATTGTAGCGACTTAAAGTGCAGCTGCCAATGACATAAAGATGGAAAATAAATTGGAGTATACAAATAGAAAAAAAATAAACATAGGCCAAAAACCAAGACAGCAGCAGAAAAATAGCAAAAAGACAAATTATGAAATTAGCATTGCAGCAAAGCAAACCTTTGCAGCCAATGGTAGCATTAACCTTTAATAGTGCAATCTCCAAAATACCTGAATGTACCCTAAATAGTGAACCCTGTTTTAACTGGATACTTCGTAGCCTGAATGCTTTTGGTGAAAACTGCAGGAAATGCTACCCTGGCAAGGCGCCCAAGTCATGTGCATTCATAAAATCAGCACCAAGGTGTACTTGCATAGATTTTGAAGGCTTAATCTATGATCAACCACAGCACATGAGACTTGGCAGGGTCGAAAATACCACATGGGGTTCGGGGTAAGTGTAGTGTTGTGCCATGTTCTGAAGTCTTCATTAAATGATAACTGCAGGCTTTATATTCAGATTCAACAAAAACACACTATTTATTGTCTTAATTACCTACATTGCATGATTTCAGGTCTAGGTCTTTTCTCTCTTTGGTGTATGTATCTGCTCTCTGTAAATCATGTGCTGAGTGTGTCTCCCAAAATGGTGTCTCCTCCTTTCCCTTGAGTGCGTGTAGGGGTGAGTAGGCGTGAATTGTGGCAGTGGATACTTCTTCAAGATGTCTTCTTTCGTCAGGTAATTCTGTTTCCTGACGATGTTGATTGTGATCAGCTTCAATTCACTGGCAGTTTCAAAACTTAGCAGATTTCCCTTGCTTGCGTCTATAACATATGAACATGACATGTAGACTCATAGGAGGATTTGGGAGTAACTTGGATGATCCCTAGGATTGCTGGAGGGGTATCTGATCCATAGTAGAAGATTTTAGATAATGGCTTGTTCAATTGCTGTTTCTGATTTCTCTGTAGCTCGTGGAATGTTGGGGATCCGTTAGGTTGACTGTTGCTCCTGAGTCAATTACTGCAGAGACTGTCGAATTGTCTATGAGCGCATCACACATGGGCAGGCATTGGTACTTGTGGTTGGGAACAACGAAAATCTTTTCTTGTGCTGCAAAGATGTTATCTTCCTTCTGGCATTCAACTTTATTAATGTCTTGTGTTGGCTTCAATCAGCATAATCTTGTGAAATGTCCCATTTTTCCACAAGCTTTACACTTTTTTCCTCTCGCAGGACAAATTTTGTAGTGAGGATATGTACCACTGTAATGATTGCATGTGGGAACGTGAGGTGATTGTGATCTGTGTCGTGGTCTTCCTTGCCGTGCCTCGGACCTTTCTCTGTTTGTTGTGTTTCTCTGGTGAAACCTTCCTCTTGTGAGATTCACGGATTCTGTCGACAATAATGGCCTGGCCTCGGGAGAATCTTGTCTTATGTTATTTGCCTCTTTCCCTTCCAAGACTTCGGCTTGTCTTTTGCTGGCTTCCAGCGCTCTGCTAATGTCGACTAACCTCTGCAACTTTTAACAATTCGCCCTCTCTAAGAGCGTGCCTTCTTAGTCTTGGTGATTGGAAGGTCATAATGATCTGAGAGATGATTTCTTTGTCCACAACTGTGAAGTTATAATTCTGGCTCGGACTTCTGAAGCTCATCACGTAACGGTCAAGGGTCTTGTTTTGCTTGCCTGATGACATAAATTTTGTCGTGAGTATTTGCCCTCAGTTGAAAATATCTTGTTAGAGCACTCTTCGCTGCATCATAATTATTGCCGGTTCCAGTGTCAGTGTGTGTATCAAAGATATTGTCGACTTTTGGTCCAGTAACACTCTCTTTCTTCGGGATGTATTGATATCGACTGCCACCATTTGGTGTTCGAAGCTTGCTAGCTATTTGCTCCAGTGTGACCCTGGATTGCTGTCCATCTCTGTAAAGGCTGGAAAAACTGGCAATTGTTGTGCACACATGGTGATTGTTTTTGCTTAAATCTGGAATTGTTGATGCAAGTCTTATGTATGTTCCTGCGTTGTCTGTGTGGTTTGCCTTCTTTAAATCCTTTTTTTAAAAAAATGGCTAGTTTGTTCAGGTTTGAAACCATTTTACTTATTTCTGTGTACCTGCAAAACTTTTTTTCCTGTTCCAGCCAAGGTTTTCTCTCTGTTCGAGGCCATGTTTTCTCTCTGATCGAATCCTGGTTTTCTCTCGACGTTTTTTGGTTTGTTTTTGCTTTAAATCCTTGGATCCTTCATGTCTCATCTTTTTTTCTTTTATTTTTCTCCTCATCGTCAGAAATTGTAGTGTTGCGCTGTGTTCTTAAGTCCTCAATAAATGAAAACTGCAGGCTTTATATTTGGATTCAACACAATTGTCTTATTGTCTTACTTATCTACATTGCATGATTTCAGGACCAGGTCTTTTCTCTCTTTGGTGTGTGTGTCTGCTCTCTGTAAACCATCTGCTGAGTGTGTCTCCCAAAAAGGTGTCTCCTCCTTAAATATGTATAATGATGTCATCAGTTTCATCAGTGGCCTGGTCGCTTAAAGGTACGGTTTCTTAAAGATGAAGTCACCATTACATTACATTACAGTGAGAAGCGATCCTAAGGCCTGTTAATGAATTCTCTGACTTTCGCCTGCTCCATCAGGCTGGTGATACAAATGTACATGATGTGGGAAATGACACATAATAGTATTCAACATGTCTGCCTGTTGTGACATACATCTTCATTGTTCCCGGAAGAAGGTATTATGGGATTCGATCTACTGTCGGACATATGTTTAGCTCAGAATTGTAACGTTCTGAACTGATTCAGACTTGGTGAGCCAAGTTACAAGTTGCGATATGTTACAAAGCTAGGATTCGCTGTCATCTTGCTTGCCTGATCTTCCCCATCAACCAAAGCACTTCCGCTGCCTTTGTGTAGTGCTTCAGTTCACCTTTCATTAAACTAGGGCTGTGAGCCAATGTTTTGATGAATTATAGCACTCTACAAAATGTGATATGATCTGCTTGGTCTGAAGTCAGATGAAATCTGGATTTCTTGACTGGTACAAGCTGTTCCAATATGTGTTGTCATGCAGCCAACCCTTGTGGTTGGTATTCCTTTCAAGATACTAATGAAAAGCTGTTTGGATGCAGACTGAGTGGTGTTAATATTTGTAAACTCATGTCTTATTGAGTAATTTTAAGCAATCAAGGGACTGTGTTTGATCTAAGCAGGCAATACCTGTAGTTGGAGAATGCATCTGGTTGGTGAGGCTGCTGGGGACTGTATATATATATATATATATAAAAGCCTGTTTTTTGTTCTCTACATTCTTATCTATCCAATAAGTAGACAAATTAAAATCATCAACAGAGGAAACTCAACAAACTGTAGTTAAAATAATCTTTCTTTCCTTGAAGAATACTCTGGTCTGAAAGGCTTTGGCAGTGTTTGATTGCAAGTCTTCCCTGTGGAATGTGGAATTTAGGGTAATCTCAACATCATCTGTAAAATTCTAGTATTCTGATAGCTACGGATGTCACTCATTACTTAGACGACGAAGAAAGATTCATGGTTTGGCAGACATAAGGATAGACAGAGATCGTATAACATTTCTATGTCACAGAACAAAATAAGTTTACATAATTCAGACTTTAGGGTGCTTGCACAGGGACTCAGCACATCCAAATCGCAGCCTGTTTCCATATCATTCTATCTATGATGGGAATATGACAATGTCCAATGAAATTCAACCACATGCTAGTTACTCTTTTTATTTTGGGATAACATTGAAGTCCCCCACCCAGAGTACACTCTGTGCCCTTACTACCCTCATTGCTTCTTCCAATTGGTGTTCAACATGGAGGAGTACTGATGCATCAGCTGAGCAGTAGGTGGTAATCAGCAGGAAGTTTCTTCGCCCATGTTTGACCTGATGCTGTGAGACCTCATGGGTCTGGAGTTAATGTTGAGGACTCCTAGGGCCACTCCCTTTTGACTGTACACCACTGTGTTACCACCTCTGGTGGGTTTGTCCATAACCAGGGATTGTGATGGACTGGTCTGAGAATTTGACGTCACAGCTTCAGTTAAATTACTTGATTTATGTATAGCTCAAGTTAATAACTGTATGCAAAAGGAATGTTGCTTTAAATCTGATGGCCTTTACCAACACATAATTGAGATTATTTTCCAAGTGTCAATAAATTCTTTGCTTGATTTCTACCAGTTGAAAAATTGTAGTTTTGACGGCATATTTTCTCTTTGAAGTAATTCTGTCTGCAATATCTAAATCCACTATTTTAGACTATTATATAGCATAAGGTGGCAGGTGGAGGAAGAGAAGGGATACCCAATCAACTTTTGATACAAGGCATTTTTCCAGCCTATGTTATACATTCTGACTATGGATGCACAGGTGAGAAATGAGATACAAGGGTTGGCGAGTTGGGCTAGCAGCATCTTGTGAATCCCAAGGCTGGGAAGATTACCTATACTAAGCTAAGGATACTGGTACTGGTAAGTCTACAAAGAATTCTCACTCTGTCCTTCTTCACTTCTATAAATCATTGTCCCTGACTTATGTTTGTCTCAGTGACAACATTAGTTCATAGTACTCTTTCCTATGAGTCAGAAGGTTGTGAATTCAAGCACTACTACAAAATTTAAGTAAATAATCTGGGTTAACCCTTCAGTGCAGTAGTTGGGGAACACTACATTGCCAGAGTTGCTGTATTTTAGATGAGACATTAAACCTAAGCTCTGACTACTTGCTAAGGTGAATGTAAAAGATCTCATGGCACTATTCAAAGAGCACCGTGTTCTCCCACTGTCATGGGCAAGATTCCTTCCCGAACCAACACCAAAAACTGATCATTTATTATTTACAGTTTGTGGGATCTTATTGTGTGAAAATTGGCTGCCATGTGTGTCTACATATCAACAGAAATAGCACTTCAGAAATAATCCATTTATTATATGGTACTTCGGGATATCCTGAGGTCATGATAATGTGCTCATATAAATGGAAGTTTCTTATGCCTCCTGCACTTCTCTCTCTCCTCTATGTCACTTCTCATTCATTTTTGCTTGCCTGCTTCACCTTTTGCTCTCCCACTCTCCTGCTTCACTTCTTATTCTCTTCCAACTTCCTTGTTCACTTCTTATTCTCTTGCTCTTTTCCTTATTCAATTCTCACTCCTTTTCACTCTTTAATTGTTCACTCCCTTTCACACCCTTCACTTCTCATTCTGTTATGCTCTCCTCCTTCACCTTTTGCTTTCCTCTGTCATGTTGTGGTCAGTACTTGGCAGGTGGCTAAAATGTGGAAGGCATGGCAACCAAGAGTGAGTAGGAGTGTTAGGAAACATTGAGGAGGGCAGGCAAACTGTGAGGTGCTCTGGCTAGACAACTGAGCAAATGGGTAGGTTGGGAAATATTCCAGGCCGAAGTTGGGTGAGGGGGAGAGGGAAATTAAGCAGGTAATCCAGGAATGACTAGGTGTGTGGCCAAATGAGCTGGAAACATTTGAGATGCACAAGTGGGTGAGCAAGTTAGGCTATGAAGCACTCAGAGCCTGGTTGAGCAGGCAGGCAAACAGATATGGGCTCAGAAGTAGTGTTGGCAGATGGGCATGCTAATAGGTTGGAAGGTGAATGAGGAAATACTCAGGGTGGCAGGTAAACTGACAGGCTGGGAAGCATTCAGGTGGGTCAGTTAATGAATAGGTAGCCCAGAAAACATTCAAGTCAATGAGCAAGGGGACAAGATGCTCTTGGAGCAGGTAGATAGGCAGGTGATCAGGAAAGCACTCAGGGCAGGGAAGCCAGGAAGCGCTCAGTTTGGGCAGGCAGGTGAATGAAAAGGCAAGTCAGCAAATACTCAGGCTGATGAACAGTAAAACAACCAAGTGGACCAAGAAACCCTTGGGCTGGATGGATGGAAGTCAGGACTTACCATATTAAGCTTCACTACAGTACTTGAGACACTGAGTTCAGCCACAGAACTGCAAGTACATTCAAGGAAGAAAGAACATAGTAACAACTGAGAAGGAAACGAGGTGGTGAGTAAGGATTTGGGAAAAATTGATTTGAGGCAGGTCAGGACTGACTCAAGACGGATCAGGATGTGCCAGACTAGGAAGGTATCTGTGTGGATAGTGGGGTGGGTGATGGTGGAATAATGATTCAGCCTGTGGGAAGGACTCCATATGGGTCACTTTAGGTGATGGGGCCTTTTGAAAGAAACGGGTCAAGTCAGGTCCTTGAAAGGAGCATGGAGGAATGGGCTAGCTCAAGTTGCTGAAAGGAGCATGGGGATTGGTTCAGGCCTGGCCACTGTTGCAGGAAAAAAACACGATAATTACATTTCAATCAGTCAGTATTTCTGGCAGTTCAAGAAACTAAGAACTGAATTTTAGTTGGGGTTTCCTCAAAACAGGAAAATAGTAATCATTTTCAAATATGAACAATACAGCAATTGAGGGTTATTTAATCTAGAAATATTGCCTGTTCCTCCCACACTAAATCACTCAGCTCAGTTCACATCCTCTCTGATGAATCAGCAGAAAGTCAGGAAAGTCACCACACATTGTTCCACATAAAGCTCAGTAGCTTTCTTAAAGACTTTTTTGCTGCTGTACAAGTATTATATGAAGTAATCAAGCAAAATCCTCACAATTCTTTGATATGGTGAACTAGATTTTCACTTTGCTTGGTGCTGATGGTAAATCCAATATTAAAGGGAAAGGCAACTTTGTAGGAAAGGTTTTGTCGTAAAAAAATAATGGCAAATGTTGTTACAAACAAAAAAGATAAGCAACTGTAATTGAGGCCTTTTAGAATTTTTATCTATTGAGGAAGAGACTTCCAATTTTCAGATTGTTCCAGTTATTTCTCGAGTGCTCAGTAAAAGGATGGGCAACCCCACAAAAAGAAGTCATTTAAACCAAAATATGATTTGATCCACACAATATCTGTTCATATAGCATGCACAAGGATTGAAAAGAACATTTTTGTTACCACAGTTTTCTCACTGGAAATAATCCAAACCCACTCGTGTCTTCAAAAAAAAACTGTAGAATATTATTTTATCAAACCATGCTGTTATGATCAGGTGAGAAAGGGGTCTAGGGATTCCCTCTCAGCCTTTTTCCGGTTTGGCCTTAACCGGGTTTAATTTTTTTTAAATACTGTGTTTTTAGCTTCCCCTCAGTGAATCCTTGTTCACTGCTCTCCAATTGTAATGGCAAAGAAATCAACCATACAAGTTTTCTTAGATTTAAGCAAGAAAGGTGTACGTTTATTAACCTTAAGACTCTAATTCAGTTAAAACTACTAAAAATACATGACGCGACCGAGCTAGCATGCATATGCAATAAACACACATGCAGATAGAGACAGCAAAGGTGAAAGAATCAAGGGGAAAGGTTTGAAGCAATAGCTGGAGTTCATTTACTGTTTTTTGAGTTTGATGTAAAGCCTTTGATTGCAGTTCAGTCTTGCCGTCTCTTTGGGGCCCAGTTGCCCCAAAGGGGTTTGAAGTTTCTTCACTATCAGCCTGCAATGGTTTGGGAATGGGCACCCCAGTAAACATATGATTTAGATTAGATTAGAGATACAGCACTGAAACAGGCCCTTCGGCCCACCGAGTCTGTGCCGAACATCAACCACCCATTTATACTAATCCTACACTAATCCCATATTCCTACCAAACATCCCCACCTGTCCCTATATTTCCCGACCACCTACCTATACTAGTGACAATTTATAATGGCCAATTTACCTATCAACCTGCAAGTCTTTTGGCTTGTGGGAGGAAACCGGAGCACCCGGAGAAAACCCACGCAGACACAGGGAGAACTTGCAAACTCCACACAGGCAGTACCCGGAATCGAACCCGGGTCCCTGGAGCTGTGAGGCTGCGGTGCTAACCACTGCGCCACTGTGCCGCCCTGGGGTGGTTTGCAGTTTGCACATTTCCAAGACAGTCTAGGGTGCCTTTGTTCTAGTTGAGGTCTGCAGGGGGAGGTTAGATTTAATTAGCCCTAAGTTGGAATTCTGCTCATGAGAGTCAATAGTGTGTGGATCCATTCTGAATTCTCTTTCATTGCTTTGATGAGTCATGCAAGGGCTTTCGCCTTAGGGGATGGTTGGTTCCCTTTTCTCCTGACTGTGGGGGGTATGATTCTTTGCTACTATTCCCTTTGTCCCCGGGACACTCCTGCTTGCAGGTATTTGTCCAGATTCTACTGCACTTCCCTTCGGCACTTCGATTAGGTGAGGCATCAACCTCACGGCCCTACCCTCTTGAGGACTTTCTTTGTCTCTGCAGGTTTCTGTAAATGCTGTTAGCAGCTCTGGTGGGGTGCTTCTGATGTTCGCATTTACATAGGAGGATGTGGGGTCGAATTTTTCAAACAATCCAGGATTGGCCGACTGGACAGTAGGGGTTTCCATTTGGGATTTCTCTCGGATTTCCTTTAACCTGTCCTCTTTGTCCCTTTTTCCCCTTTCCTCTCTAACCTTTTGCCAGCCTTGTGCTTGCCTGTCCCCTTTTGCTCTCGGCGGGGGTCCCTTACAGTTCACCAGCCCTCTGCTGGAGGATCCTCCAAACACCGATGCAGGACTTAGGGTTGCAGATTTCACTGTAGGTTGGAGTTTCCCCTCAACCTGGCACATGTGGCAACTCCTACAGTACTCCACCACATCTTTGTGGAGTTTTGGCCATCAAACTGCTGTCCTATGCGGGCTTTGGTTTTTCATATACCGACATGTACAGCCATTGTAATCTCATGGGCTATTTTTAATATTTCTCTCCAGTACCTCTGCGGCACCACTACCTGGTGAACCACTGTCCACTCTTTGCTCTCAGGTCTGCGAGGAGAACTCCACTTCCTCATTAGTACCTCATTTTTTAAATAGTAGCAGTCAGGGACTCCCTCTGCTTCAATTTCAGACTGGGCAGCCTCTGCTAACTCTTTTAATACTCGGTCGGCTCGCTGAGCCTCGGCTAGGGAAGATTCATTTAATTCATTCGCTGGGTCTTCTAACTTTCCAAAGAAAATCTCAGACAGACAGACCTCATGGTCATCTGCCTGCAGTGTCAATTCAGTCTCCTCTGGGGGAGCTGCTTTGATCATGGCCTGATTCACTACACATGCAAGGGAACTGCAGGGGAGCGTCTCCTGCCACTGGCCTGTCTCTCTGACCTCCTGCGGTCTCTCTCCCACAACTGGGAAGCTTCCACCTTCATCCCTGCCAGATCATTACCTAGGAGCAGGTCAACCCCGTCCACAGGCAAACTAAGGACAATCCCTACAGTCACCGTTCCCGAAACTAGGTCGCACTCCAGTTGCATCCGATGTAAAAGTACATGCGTACACTGCCGTCCAATACCATTCACCACCATTCTGGTACTTACTGCATTCTCTGGGGGAAAGGTCAAGCCTTTTCTCAGTAAAAGGGATCTAGTGGCCCCTGTGTTCCCTGAGGATTACTATGGGCTTGCTTGCCCCACTCGAGGGGTATGGGGTTACTCTCCTTTCAGACACAAAATCCTGATAACCCTCAGGAATCCTATTAAATTTTTCTGCACTGGCAGCGGTAGGCTTCCTGGGTCTTACTATTGCTGCAGTTAAAGCCATAGCTTGTTCAGCTGTGCTTTCCACCAGGGTCCTTTCTCCTTCACAGGCTGGTGATCCCTGATTAACCCTACAGGTTTTCCCCGTACGAGCAGTCAGCTCTTAGATGACCTGCTTTATTACAATGGAAGCACACAGGTCTCCGGGTCTCACTCCAACTTACAGCACCTACCTTTTTGGCTGGAGGAGGGCCCCCTATGTCTCCTGCTTTTCCCTCTCTCCCAGGACTGCTTGGTCTTCTATCACTTTCCCACCCTTAGTCCTTTTTGGATTTGTGGGGGTGACTAGGAAAAGTTTTCCCCTGGGGAACCGACTTATGGTTGAGAGCAAACTCATCAGCCAGAACTGCGGCTTGCCTGGGTCTATGAACTTTTTATTCCTCTACATGTGTTGTTATGAACAGTGGGAGAGAGTTTTTAAATTCTTCGAGCAAAATTAACTCTCTGAGATTTTCACAGCTGGGCTGCACTTTAAGAGCCCTCAACCATTGGTCAAAAGCCAGCTGCTTACTTCTTTCAAACTCCAAGTAAGTTTGATCGGCTTGCTTCTTGAGGGTTCTAAACTTTTGGTGAAAGGCTGATATGCCCCGAGTATAGCATTTTTTGTCAGTTCATAATTTGGTGAACTCTCATCTGGCAACAGGGAATGAACCTCATGGGCTTTTCCTATTAACTTGCTTTGTAACAGCAGAGTCCAAGTCTCAGCTGACCACTTTAACTGCCTTGCAAGCTTTTCAAAAGATACAAAAAATGCTTCCACATCTCCCTCATTGAATTTTGGGATCAGTTGAGTAGATGTTAACAATTCAGTACCCAGTCCTGAATTACGATCCTCCATAGTGGCCATGCTTTCACTGGGGTTACTCTGTCGCCCCCTAGTTAACTCAAGCTGCCTCAGCTCTCTCTCCTTGCATTCCTTCTAGAAGGTTCTTTCTCTTTCTCTCTCCTCTCTTTCTTTCCCTCTCTCCCGTCTTGTTTTCTCACTCTCCTCTCTCTTTTTCTTTTGCGTGTCTCTCTCTTTCTCTTTTCCTGTCTTCTAATTCAAGTTTCCTCTGTTCCTTGTATCTTTGCTAGCAATACCCTGTCGGAGTCCATTTCTAACCCTGTTTCTGCTTCTTCAGATTCAAGGGAAAAATGTTTGGTCACTAATCTTAGGAGTTCAGACTTTCTAGCTTTGGCACTGACAGTGATCCCACACTGCTCAACCATTTTTCTCAACTCCTCCATAGACAGTGCTTTTAACTTATCCCAAGTTACATCACCCTGGCTTGTGGAGCTACTGGCTTCAGTCACAGACATGTTAGCATTCTGGCACACACAACCACAAGAAAACCTGTATTGAAATCTTTTCTCTTTTTGTTTGGGATCAATTTGACTTCCCATTTCCAATTTCTCATTTGTCTGTGGGTCAAATCTGGATGCCAGCCCCCAAATTTCTGTTACGACCAGTTGAGAAAGGGGTCTAGGGGTTCCTTCTCAGCCTTTTTCTGGTTTGGCCGAAACAGGGTTTAATTTTTTAAAACACCATGTTTTTAGCTTCCCTTCAGTGAATCCTTGTTCACTGCTGTCTAATTGTAATGGCAAAGAAATCAACCATACAAGTTTTCTAGATTTAAACAAGAAAGGTGTAAGTTTATTAACCTTAAAACTCTAATTTGGTTAAAACTACTAAACATATGCGACAGGACCATGCTAGCATGCATATGCAATAAACACTCATGCAGATAGAGACAGAAGAAGCGAAAGAATCAAGGGGGCAGGTTTGAAGCAATAGTTGGAGTTCATTTACTGTCTTTTGAGTTTGATATAAAGTCTTTGATTGCAGTTCAATCTTGCCAACTCGTTAGGGTTCAGTACACACTTTCAAACTTGTTTCGATGGTTTTCTGTCTTGAGGCTTAATGTCTTCTGTGGGTCCCTGTCTTTGCCTGAGAGGGAGAAAGACTGGGAGATGCTGTCTTCTTGAAATCTAGTTGCAGTCTCTTCTTTTCGTGAGAGAGAGAGAGAGAGAGAGAGAGAGAGAGAGAGACAGGGAGAGATGCTCTGTCTTCAAGTTCAGTTTTAGTCTGACCTCAAATTGTTCTGTGAACACAATTCAAACCAAACCGGGGCCAGCAGGCCAGTCATATGACTAGCTTTTTTTTTCGGGACAACCTGCCCGGTGAAGTTTTGTGGATTCTTTCAATCTTGAGGAGACATCCTCAGTAGGGGGCTGGAATGCTGACTTTCACACATTCAATGTCTGATGATCAAAGTCCATTTGGTTAACTGAATCAAGGAGCATTTCCATTGTCTTCTCCAGGCAACTGTCTCTCAGAATGCAAATGTTTCCAGCCACTGTCCTGTTAGAATGCAGGTGCAGCCATGTTTTCAGTCCAGTAAGAGTTTAAAATTGACGTTCCATATGGCAAAATTAATATGTCTCATTCTTGGCAGGTGTGGTTTTCATCACAATGCAATGTAAGGTTGAACCCTCAGGGTGTCTTCTCATGTTTAATTCAGCATGGTCCACAGTAGAATAAAGAGGTTGCCAAATATATTCCTTTGCTTGGGCATGAATCTCTCAATCAGTATTGTTAAAAGTTCCTGAGTGATATGCCTACTGCTACAAACCCACTCCCCACCCAATGGCTTGAAAATTAGTTTGGTCTCTTGTAGCCTTTGTAAAGAATCTAAAGGACAGTAATTTCACTGCCAATATTCAGGGATCACATTATTGTCCTGCATAAGAATGTAAAGTCTGGAGCAAGATAAGGCCATTTAAGTCAATCAATCCTGTTCCATCCAGAGTCCATGTATGATTAAACCATCATTGACTTCCCCCACCTGTTGATGCCCCTAAGTTCCTCCTACAACTTATCTTAAAAAAATCAGCAGTGCTATTAATATCTCTATCACATGTTATCTCCTTTCCCAACATATCTTGATCCAGCTTCCTTTTTAAAGGTGTCAATCGTCATCTTCACTATCCCTTTAGAGGGGAAAAAAAGTTTTTTTGATCATCTTTTTTCTGTACTTAGTTAAGGCTTGTGGGCTTTGGACTTGTTCCTCTATCCCTTTTGGAGTTGCAGATCAGATACACAATAGAACCACAGTAAGCTATATATGCTTACACAGAAATGTAAGTCCTCATATACAATAGAGACCTCTCATACACATATAAAATGAGATCGTTGTGCACAAAATTAACAAGACCCCAACACAAAAAGGTGAGAACCCACCATACATCACTTTTTCCATCTCTATTTTTATCTCTTACTCCTGAAAACACTTCCTGATGTGGAGGAACTGTTCCGGGTGAGGGTGGGGCAGGGTGGGGGGGACAGGTGGCGTTATTTTTTCTCTCATATCTCACCCATGTGAACTATGGTGGATTACTGGGCAATTTCTTCCAGTCTCAGCTTTGTTGTTTTCCCAGCACAAATGGGACCTGGAAAGGCTGTTGACCATGTGCACAGCAGATTGCTGCCACCCAAGTAATTCTAATATTCATTGGTAATCGTTCTTATGCAGAATTACATAGGATTACATAGGATATATGATACAGGATTACATAGGATATATGATACACTTGGCCCAACCAGTCCATGCCAGCATTTATGCTCTACTAGAGCCTCCGCCCGTCTTTCCTCATCTAAGTCTATCAGCATAACCCTCGATTCCCTTCTCCCTCATATGCTTGTCTAGCCTCTCTTTAAATGCATCTATACTATTCGCTTCAAACACTTCCTGTAGTAGCGTGTTCCACATTCTCACCACTATTTGGATAAAGAAGTTTCTGCTGAATTCCCTATTGGATTTCTTGGTAACTATCTTATATCGATGACTTCTAGTTCTGCTCTTCCCCTGAAGTTGAAATATTCTCACTGTATCCACTCTATCAAAACCTTTCATCATTTTAAAGACCTTTATTAAGTTACCCCTTCGCCTTCTTTTTTCAAGAGAAAAGAGACCCAGCTTGTCCATCCTTTCCTGATAAATATACCTTCACATTTTTGGTATCATCCTTGTAAATCTTCACTGCAACCTCTCTAATGGCTCTATATCCTTTTATATCCTTTCTATCATATGACAACCAGAACTGCACGCAGTACTCTAAGTGTGGTCTAACCAAGGTTTGAAACAGATTTAGCATAACTTCCCTACTTTTCAATTCTATCCCTCTCTAGATAAACCCTAATGCTTGGTTTGCTTTTTGATGGCCTTGCTAACCTGTGGCGCAACTTTTAGTGATTGGTGCATGTGTACTCCGAGATCCCTTTGGTCCACTACCGCACCTAGACTCGCACTTTCCAAGTAATAATTGACTTCCCTATTTTTCCTACCAAAATGTACTACCTCACATTTATCTGTGTTGAACTTCATTTGTCAATTATTTGCCCATTCTGCAAGTTTATTAATGTTTTCCTGTAATTTGTTGCAGTCCTCCTCAGTATTGACTATCCCCCCAAATTTGATGTCATTCGCAAATTCAGAAATTGTATTTTTGATTCCAAAGTCCAAATTGTTAACGTAAATGTGAACAGAAGAGCTCCCAGCACTGATCCTTGTGGAACACCACTTCCCACCCTCTCCCACTGTAAATAGCTACCCTTTACTCCTACTCTCTGCTTTCTTGAGGCCAGCAAGCAATCCATTCTGCCAATTGTCCCCAGACTGCTTTCTCCGACCTAATTGATTAGTCTATTATGGGGCACCTTATCAAAGACCTGTTGAAAATTCAGATAAATTACATCTACTGCATTGCCATTGTCTACTCTCTCTGCCATCTCCTCAACAGTTCAGTAAGGCTGGTCAAGCAAGATTTTCCCTTTTGGAATCCATGCTGACTATTCATTATTATATGTTTCATTTCTAGATATTCTTCATTTTGCTCCTTTAGTCGGGATTCCATTATTTTTCCTACCATCGATGTTAAGCTGACTGGTCTATAATTCCCTGGACATGCTCTATCTCCCTTCTTAAATATAGGAATTATGTTAGCTATCTGCCAGTCCTCTGGCACTGCACCTTTTCCTAATGAATTATTGAATATATGTAATAATGCCTCTGCTATCTCTTGCCTAGATTCTTTTAAAATATGTGGATGCAATCCATCTAGACCAGGGACTCTATCCTCTCTGAGTTTGTTTAGTTTATTTAATACGTCCCCTTTTTTATTTTAAATGCACGTACCTCATTACTCATCTCATCATTCAATGCCAGGTCCACCTGTTCTATCTCCCTACCGAAGTGAAATAATTATTCAATATATCTGCCATCTCTCTATCATTCTTCTTCTTCTTCTTTGGCCTCCTTGTCTCGAGAGACAATGGGTAAGCACCTGGAGGTGATCAGTGGTTTGTGGAGCAGCGCCTGGAGTGGCTATAAAGCCCAATTCGAGAGTGACAGACTCTTGCACAGGTGCTGCAGAAAAATTTGTTTGTCGGGGCTGTTACACAGTTGGCTCTCCCCTTGCGCCTCTGTCTTTTTTCCTGCCAACTGCTAAGTCTCTTCGACTTGCCACACTTTAGCCCCGCCTTTATGGCTGCCCGCCAGCTCTGGCGATCGCTGGCGACTGACTCCCACGACTTGTGATCAATGTCACAGGACTTCATGTCACGTTTGCAGATGTTTTTAATGCGGAGACATGGACGGCCGGTGGGTCTGATACCAGTGACGAGCTCGCTGTACAATGTGTCTTTGGGGATCCTGCCATCTTCCATGCAGCTCACATGGTCAAGCCATCTCAAGCGCCGCTGACTCAGTAGTGTGTATAAGCTGGGGATGTTGGCCGCCTCGAGGACTTTAGTGTTGGAGATACGGTCCTGCCACCTGATGCCAAGTATTCTCTGGAGGCATCGAAAATGGAATGAATTGAGACGTCGCTCTCTATCATTACCTGTGGTATTATCCTGGCTATCCCTTAATGGTCCTATTCCCAGCACAGCCTTCCTTTTTATTGATGTGCCCATAAAATATTTTATTATTTTGTTTTATGTTCCTTGATAATTTAATTTCATAGATGCTCTTTGCCTTCTCTCTTATCATGCACTCTGCTGCTGTCTATGTACTTAATGTATGCCTCTTTTCTTACCCTCAATTTTGCCCTTATCCATGGAGTCTCATTAACGTTTGTTCTTTCCTTTTAGAGGAATATATTTTTCCTGCACTCTTTTAAACACTGTTTTAAATGTTTCCCCTTGTTGTTCTACATTGTTGTTTGACAATATTGTTGCCCATTTTATTTTCCCAAGTTTTATTCTCAACCCCTCAACATCAGCTTTTCTCCAATTTATTAGCTGTTTTCTGTCACACTTATGTCCTTCTCTATTATCATCTTAAAAGCATAGTATATTATGGTTACTATTGCCTAGATGTCCCCCTACTTTTACTTCTCTTATCTGCTCTTCATTCCCCATTACTTGCTCCAATAGCAAATCTTCCCTTGTTGGGCTTTTTACATATTGGGTTAGAAAGGAGTTCTGTACACATTGTAGGAACTCCATTCCCTTATCTGCTTTACCTACCTCTTCTGTCCAATTACTATCAGGGTAGTTGAAATCTCGCATGATTATTATTCTATGTTTTTACTTAATTCCCTAATTTATCTGCATATTTCCTCCTCCACCCCCATTCCACTTTTAGGTGATCTGTAGACTAGACCTATTAGTGTGATTGATCCTTTATTATCTTTTATCCATATGGATTCTATTTTTGTCTTGTTGATAGCTGCATCCTTATTTTCCACTGCCACTATGTTATCCCTAATAAGTGCAGCTACTCCTCCACTCCTTTTTCCCTCTCTTATCTTTTCTAAATATGATACACCCTACAATCTTTAATCCCCAGAGTACCCTATTACTACCACATTTCTATTCTGCTCTTCCCTACTTTGGACAGCCTTTTGAACCACAGTTCCTTTTGTCCGCATTGTGGCTGTCCTCCCTGCAATCTTCCTCCTTGTCCTCACAGGCAGGGAGTACATTGTTCTGCTCAACAGGACCAGTGTCTGTGGGACCTCCTTCTCAACCTCTCCTAAATCCACGCTACCCGGTTCTCTAATTGTCAGACCCTCCCTTTCCTGAACCTATATCTTCATCTGACTGTATTCTGGATAAAACTGCCTAAAATGTCTCCACCTCCCTTATGTGTCAGAGTGTGTCCAACTCGCACTCCAGCTCAATGACTCTGAACCGGAGAGATTTGAGATGCAGATATCTCCTGCAGATGTGTTTGCTCGGGAGAGTCTTACGATCCACTAACTCCCACATTCTGCAGTCCAGACAGTCAACCTGTTCCGCCGTATCTGAGACTAGCTTTATTTTATTTATATAATTAAAGTCTTTATTCAATAATTATTTGTAGATATATTAATTAGTTTAACTAGCTAAGTTATAAATTTAACACAATACTTTATAGCTTCCCAGTCCTATTTTAACCCACTGCCCTAGTTTAGAGAAATGGCCTTCAGATGCAGGACATTGTGGGCTGGTGGAGAAGGTGCAACAGGTAAGAGAGATCAGTACATAGAGGGCTAACAGCATCAGTAGAAGAAAGAGAGACACAGATTTAATGAACACAAATTCTGACTGGGTCTCGTGTGTGTCCAGAAAGGGATGCCAACATTTTTAAAGTAATCTGCCCACCTCTTTCCCTACACTAACCCCTGGTTCCTGTCCTGAGCCCTGGGGAACACAAAGTCCTCCAGAGGTTGGGAAAACTGAGTGAATTGAGCTGAAGCTGAGTGAAATAGCCCTGTAATCCATTATGGCTCTTGTCAGACTCACACAAATGGCAGAAACAACGTGCAACCATGATACACCATGGTCCTAGACATAGGTGCATACTCACTGGCAGACAGAACGATTTCTGGAACAGAGATTTTGGGTTTGGAGGCTGTCTTTACTGATGGATTCTCAGTAAGTTTTATTTTACACGTCATGTATAGAGACTAGAAACACAGGCAGACCAATTTGGCACTAATGTGCATCAAGGAGGCCAGATGTTGGTCTCAGGTCTCCAGTGAAGTGCTCTTTTTGCTGCATCAGTTTCTGGAAATCAAGATTAGGCATGAGACCTTGTTAAACCACAAGTATAAAACATCATACTGGACCTTAGACCAACTTCACCTGGTCCCAGTTCAACAGTTTTCCTGGCCCCTGTATGGACAGTATGAACAGGCACCCAACATGGCACTGGAAACTATCTCCAAGCACTTCCCAATACATTTTGTTATGGATCTCTTCAGCCACAATGGCTTTCATTTGTTGTGCTGCTATGTTACTCTGTACAAGCAGAAAGAAACTTCTGGACAAAGTTCAAACACAGCACTAACATTTTATTAGCCTATTCTGTGATCTGTGCACAGGCATAATGATGTGTATTCATCAACTAGAGTATTCACCGAGCGTACCATTGGAATGCTGAACCAGTTCTTCAGGTTCCTGGATCAGTCTGAAGTGTCCTCCAATATAGCCGGTCTAAGGTCATGGCAATGTGCTACATGCTTGCTATATGAAGAGGGCTTCATCATTGGAGGCCCAGAAGAAGACTCCATTAGGCAGCAAACTGATTTGCAAAAAGAGCAATAGCAATCAGAAAAGAATACAAGGATAAGTCGTTGCTGGTTGTGAAATATATTTGCACCAATCTTATACATGAGGCCTTTTCTTAACTTTGACTTCCGGCTGCTGCGTTAAAGTCTTGTGTGCATCTGCCCCTCCAGATAAACAATTATCTGCACACCCTTCTCTGTGCAGAACAACCCACAAAGCTCCAATTCATGGCTCCAGATGAAATCAACTTCCAAATCATTCCAAAAACAACAATTTTAGTGCAATCAAACTTTTAATGAGAAATTATATTATGGCTATGCCTAGTATTTGTTACCAAGGTGCTTCCCATTGGTGGCAGGGTATGACATACATGTTCTTAACCCTAATAACATTATCTAGGCCCTGCATCAGTGATAAGAAATACATGAGATGTCAGGCTGCTTTGTTGCAATAGGAACTTCCTGGCTGTTATCTCATGACACTCAAATCCTAAGGTGGGCTTGTTGCAAATTCCACCTCCTGTGCTTCTTTATGAGCAGCCTGGCCTTGCATTCTTTCTGCCATCTGCAGGCATCTGACCAGACCAGTGCGGGGCATGCATGTGATGCCATCTTGAGAGACAGTACCATCACCTGTGCTCACTCCTGCCAGTGATCTGCAAGAAAGCAGACCCAATGGTCCTCATGAGATCAGTAAAGTCCTATGTGATGTGTGATTGCAGTCCAGCCCCAATCCTCGCGAATTTGGCACGCTAGGCCTCCATAGTAGGATCCTGAGCATCCATAGAAGAAGGACAGACTGAGTTTAGGCTATCCATCATGAAGGCCTCCACTAGGCCTATCACACACTCCACAATGAACTGCAGAG
The DNA here is from genome assembly GCF_036365525.1 of Heterodontus francisci. Taxonomy (NCBI): domain Eukaryota; kingdom Metazoa; phylum Chordata; class Chondrichthyes; order Heterodontiformes; family Heterodontidae; genus Heterodontus; species Heterodontus francisci. The sequence continues at coordinate 38,419,345 of NC_090390.1, read as the reverse complement.
TTGCAAATCTGTCCTCCAAAGTACTGTTCATGCTCCTAGTGGACTCCTCCACTCAAGCTGCCATCTGCAGCACGCTGCTTGGCATGGTGAACAGTAACCTGCACCTACCCTTGAGATTCAAGAAATATGCTTTTATTATAAGCAAATCTTGAAAGATACTGGCATCCAAGCTGAGAGGCTACATAACCTGACCCTCCAGTCAACAATGTCTTCCCCTTCACATATTGTCAGCAGTTGCTTCTCCTCAGTCACCCAGTGCACTCTCCTCTGGCTCACTCTCCAACTCCCCTGGAGTGGACGTTGCTTAACTGGTGTCTGTGAGGGCATGAGTGAATGTTGAAGTTTGGGCAGGGCCACTTGGACTGGGTGGCCTGTCATCCTTCCTCAGGAACATATAAGCAAGGAAAAGAGGAAGAAAGGTTACAATGGATTCCTGATGACAGAGTTCACATGTAAGTAACAGTAGAAAGAGTTAAGTGAGGGTTTCATGATTTGATTTACAGATATTTGATGCAGGGTACAATAGAATGAGAAGGAAGAGAAGCAAATGTTGATTATGAAGCTGTTCTTGGCACATATTCGCTTACTTCCTCATTTTCAGCACATTTCATGGCCCTCCCTCCCCAAGATTTGCAATATGAGGTAGGAGGTTTGAAGTTTGCACTGCAAGTTGGCCATGTGTCACGTTCACTCTCAGGTATTTTAGGCTGTTTTGTCCTTGAAAAAGAATACGAAAAGGATTCTTGACAGGGAGTGCAGCCCAGAATGGTATATTGACAGGTGAATGCCACATGCCAATGTGATTGACTCTTACATGCCCTCTGAAATGGCTTAGCAAGCCACTCAGTTGTATCTAACCGCTACGAAATCAATAAAAAAAGAATGAAACCGGACGGACCACCCAGCATCGACCTAGGCACCGAAAATGACAACGGCAAACCCTGCCCTGTCGACCTTGCAAAGTCCTCCTTAATAACATCTGGGGGCTTGTGCCAAAGTTGGGAGAGCTGTCCCTCAGACTAGTCAAGCGACAGCTGGACATAGTCATACTCACGGAATCATACCTGACAGACAATGTCCCAGACACTGCCATCAGCACCCCGGGTATGTCCTGTCCCACCGGCAGGACAGACCCAGCAGAGGTGGCAGCACAGTGGTACACAGTCGGGAGGGAGTTGCCCTGGGAGATCTCAACATCGACTGTGGACCCCATGAAGTCTCATGGCATCAGGTCAAACATGGACAACGAAACCTCCTGCTGATTACCACTTACTGCCTTTCCTCAGCTGATGAGTCAGTACTCTTCCATGTTGAACAGCACTTGGAGGAAGCACTGAGGGTGGCAAGGACACAGAATGTACTCTGGGTGGGGGACTTCGATGTCCATCACCAAGAGTGGCTCGGTAGCACCACAACTGACCGAGCTGGCCGGGCCTAAAGGACATAGCTGCTAGACTGGGTATGCAGCAGGCAGTGAGGGAACCAACAAGAGGGAAAACATACTTGACCTCATTCTCACCAATCTGCCTGCCGCAGATGCATCTGTCCATGACAGTATTGGTAGGAGTGACCACCTCACAGTCCTTGTGGAGACGAAGTCCCACCTTCACATTGAGGATACCCTCCATCATGCTAAATTGGATAGATTTCAAACAGATTGAGCAATGCAAAACCGGGCATCCAAGAGGCGCTGTGGGCCATCAATAGCAGCAGAATTGTACTCAACCACAATCTCTAACCTCATGGCTCGGCATATCCCCCAATCTACTATTATCATCAAGCCAGTAGACCAACCCTGGTTCAATGAAGAGTGCAGGAGGGCATGCCAGGAGCAGCACCAGGCATACCTCAAAATGAGGTGTCAACCTGGTGAAGCTACAACACAGGACTATCTGCATGCAAAACTGCGTAAGTAGCATGCGATAGACAGAGCTAAGCGATCCCATAACCAACGGATCAGATCTAAGCTCTGCAGTCCTGCCACATCCAGCCATGAATGGTGGTGGACAATTAAACAACTAACTGGAGGAGGTGGCTCCACAAATATCCCCATCCTCAATGATGGGGGAGCCCAGTACATCAGTGCAAAAGATAAAGCTGAAACATTTGCAACAATGTTCAGCCAGAAGTGCCAAGTTGATGATCCATCTCGGCCTCCTACTGAATCCCCAGCATCACAGATGCCAGATTTCAGCCAATTCAATTCAGTCCGTGTGATATCAAGGAACAACTGAAGGCATGAGATACTGCAAAGGCTATGGGCCCTGACAATATTCCAGCAATAGTACTGAAGACCTGTGCTCCAGAACTTGCCGCACCCCTAGTTCCAGGACAGCTACAACACTGGTATCTACCCAGCAATGTGGAAAATTGCCGAGGTATGTCCTGTACACAAAAAGCAGAACAAGTCCAACCCATCCAATTACCGCCCCATCAGCCTCCTCTCAATCATCAGTAAAGTGATGGAAGGTGTCATCAACAATGCCATCAAGCAGCACTTGCTTAGCAATAACCTGCTCAGTGATACTCAGTTTGGGTTCCGCCAGGGCCACTCAGCTCCAGACCTCATTACAGCCTTGGTTCAAACATGGACAAAAGAGCTGAACTCAGGAGGTGAGGTGAGAGTGACTGCCCTTGACATCATGGCAGCATTTGACCGAGTATGGCATCAAGGAGCCCTAGCAAAACTGAAGTCAATGGTAATCAGACGGAAAACTCTCCGCTGGTTGGAGTCATACCTAGAGCAAAGGAAGATGTTTGTGGTTGTTGGAAGTCAACTATCTGAGCTCCAGGACATCACTGCACAAGTTCCTCATGGTAGTGTCCTAGGCCCAACCATCTTCAGCTGCTTCATCAATGATCTTCCTGCAATCATAAGGTCAGAAGTGGGGATGTTAGCTGATGATTGCACAATGTTCAGTACCATTCGCAACTCCTCAGATACTGAAGCAGTCTGTGGAGAAATGCAGCAAGACTTGGACAATATCCAGGCTTGGGCTGATAAGTGGCAAGTAACAGTCGCGCCACACGAGTGCCAGGCAATGACCATCTCCAACAAGAGAGAATCTAACCATCTGCTCGTGACATGCAATGGCATTACCATCGCTGAATCCCCCACTATCAACATCCTAGGGCCTACCATTGACCAGAAACTGAACTGAAGTAGCCATATAAATACTGTGGCTACAAGAGCAGGTCAGAGGCTAGGAATCCTGTGGTGAGTAACTCACCTCCTGACTTCCCACAGCCTGTCCAAAAATTTACAAGGCACAAGTCAGAAGTGTGATGGAATACTCTCCACTTGCCTGGATGGGTGCAGCTCCAACAACACTCAAGAAGCTCAACACCATCCAGGACAAAGCAGCCCACTTGATTGGCACCCCATCCACAAACATTCACTTCCTCCACCACCGACGCACAGTGGCAGCAGTGTGTACCATCTACAAGATGCACTGCAGCAATGCACCAAGGCTCCTTAGACAGCATCTTCCAAACCCGCGACCTCTACCACCTAGAAGGACAAGGGCAACAAATGCATGGGAACACCACCACCTGCGAGTTCCCCCTCCAAGTCACACACCATCCTGACTTGGAACTCTATCGGCGTTCCTTCACTGTTGCTGGATCAAAATCCTGGAACTCCCTTCCTAACAGCACTGTGGGTGTACGTACCCCACATGGACTGCAGCGGTTCAAGAAGGCAGCTCACCACCACCTTCTCAAGGCCATTAGGGATGGGCAATAAACGCTGGCTTGGCCAGCGACGCACTCATCCCATGACTGAATAAAAAAAAAAAGGCTCCTTATGTTTTAACACACATAAGAATGTGAGTGAAGAAACATTTCAACTTGTGGGTGAAAAGGACACTGTGTTGTCTTATAGGCATTGATGTTAAGAGTTTGAACAGTTTAGAGGGAGGTAATTATAAGTGGCAGACAGTGCATTCTTGGAAGATGCAGCTGGCACCTCTTACCTTGCCTGACCTGGTAAAGTCATTAAACTTCTTCCTGTACTGCCTGGCCATGGATGAGACAGAGCTGGAGCTCACTGACTTGGTCTCCTCCTTCCATTATCCCTGACAGCTTTCATTGGGATCCCAAAGCACTCTGTACCAAAGACAATTGTACTTCCTCCAAAATGAGTTCCTTGGTCAATCTAAGAACATGGAGATTCTGTTTTTCATGCAGACCTACCAGATATTCTTTATTCTCTGAATTTTCTTTTCTTGATGAAAAACAATTGGATGATGTCAGCCCCTTTAAAATGTTGCAGATCCTTAAATCCAGCCAGGACACACTATTTTCCACCTCACAGAAACATACTAATTACAACATCCCGTCACGAGTTGCACTCTGCCCTAATTCCATTCGGGTTCGCACCCAGTCGGAAAATCCCATATTTTGTGTCTTACAGAGATGGATTATGGGAGTGGAAAGAACAATGCTTGAAATATTTAGCAATAAATAAGTTGCAAAGACCTCAAATTCTGGTGATGCAAAATGAACTAGTGGAGGGGTGGAGTTCACCATTGTGATTCTGTTAACGGATACCTTCAAGCTGTTTTCCATTCTTTGGCTGCTGTGTATCCGCAGATAAGTGTACGCTAGGGGAAAGGTCAGCAAAACTCTGCAAGCTTGAACATCATCAACACAACTGAGTGCTGTAACTAACGGATACCATTGGGTTCTTTCATTCTAAAGAATAAATCAAAATGTCCAAAGTGTTTCCTTTACATGGTCTATTGTTAATAGTGTTACCTTATGACGGTTCCTGTATGAGTTTGCATGATAGGGGTCACCGTTGAATTTGCTGTGCATATGTCAGAATGTTCTTCTAAACACAAAGAAAGTAATGTTTATCAGTTGTTGAAATTGTAAAGTACAGACCATATCATTGTTGACTAAAGTGGTGTTGCTTTTTGTACAAACTCCAGATCAGTAGGGTGTCAAATAGATGAGGAAGTGCTCCTAAGTGGTCTTGTCATACAACTTATTGAATGCATTTCTTTTTAACAACACAGCTGAAAAAAGGATTTTGAAGTTGTAAGTTATAATTCATCAAATTTATGCTTTTTTATTATATCACAGAAAAATTTCTGTTCATTAACCGGTGAATTTGAATAGCTGTTTTTATTGATTAGATAATTATCATCAACTACTTTTGCTAATACAATGACAGCTTCTAGGATTAAACAGTTTGCATAACTAAACAGAAGTGTCTGGAAATATAGGTCATAGTTTGCAAATACTTTAAAATGGATTTGATTTCACTTTTAAATATTAGAAAAGATCTGCAGTTGATAAATAGATCAAAATGCCCAAGATGTACAACTTGGAGTGTCATTCTTATACCACTGAACAAAAATTGTTAAAGAACTTTGAATAACTGATCGGATTATACACTAATGATAACTAACTGGATTCAAGACTTTCCAAAGACCTGAGAAGGTAATTTAATATCCTCTGATGGCTCAGCAGTTTATTCCACTTGGAAAGGACTTTAATATAACTCGACGTCATAGAGTCATAGAGCGATACAGCACTGAAACAGGCCCTTCGGCCCACCGAGTCTGTGCCGACCATCAACCACCCATTTATACTAATCCTACATTAATCCCATATTCCCTACCACATCCCCACATTCCCTCATGGACCAGATTTTCAAAATGGAGGCGAGAAACAGGAGCCTGGTCTGGTTTTGGGTCTGAAACCTGTCTCCTCTGGGAAACTGATTCAGATTGCAATTTTCAAGTGGGAAAGCCTTAATTGGTATGGAGACAGGTTTTCTGTTCTCTTAGAGCCAGTGGGTTTGAAAATGGCAGTGGTTCAGATCAAGTGGGGCTCATGTAGACTTCCACAACAGTCATCACTGAGGCTGCTGGTTGTCCTGAGGAAAAAATCTGCCTTCCACAGCATCAGAGGGAAGAACATAAGAACAGGGATGTCACAGGGCAGCTGGAGGGCTGGCACTAGGGGCAGGGCAGACCTTCGCTTCATCGATGTCCAACTGGATCTAATGCTGGAGGCCATGAGGGAGGTCCTCTTCCCGGACGGTGGCAGGAGGAGGCCACCTCGTTGTGCAGCAGGAGCACCTCTCTGTTTGGTGTTATCCCCTTCCGCTCTCTCTTCCTCCTCCTCGCTTACCTCCTGCTCCTCCCCCAATGAGCTGTCTCCTTCCAAGGCCTCACTGTCCTTGTTCCACACCTCTCTAGAGGGCTATGTTATGGAGAGCATAGCAGACCACCACAATGATTGAGATCCTTGCAGGAGGGTATTGGAGGGTGCCACTTGACCAATCCAGGCACCAGAATCGCATCTTCAGAAACCCGATGGCCTGCTCAATGGTTGGCCTGCTGAGTAAGTGGCATTGGTTCTTTTGCCTCCATGCCTTTGTCTGGAACTCCCATGGAGTCATCAGTAGCCATCTCTTTCAGGGATTTCCCTTGTCCTCTTGCAGCCACCTGCTGTACTCCTTTGGCCTTCTGTTGTACAGAAGGTCGCATCTGCCACAGCTCATCCTGGCTGCTCTGTCCAATGTCAGAGTAGCCTGTTCCCATCTGAACTCCCTCAGCTGGGCTTTGCAAGTTCACCAGGCCTTCCCCTGCCAGCCCCAGCTGCCACTGTGATGCCAGTGGGCTCACGTCCCTCTCCAGTTTCCTGCCACTCACCACTGAGAAATTCAACTCTTCTAGCTGCAGCTTAGCCACACTGAGGCACATCTGAAGCAGCTGAGCTTTATTTGCTGTCTCTGCTTTATTTCAATCAGCCCTCCCCGTAGCTCTCATGGCCTTTCATACTGTTCACGTCTTCAACCCTGTGTGTTCCCCCATGGTGTCTTCCCTGTTTACAGCCTTTAAAAATTGTTCACTGAAACTGACAATGAGCTCATTAATGAGCTCAACGGGCAATTAACTGGATGTGGGCACTGACCCGTTCTCTCCCTACCAGCTCCACTTTAAAAATAGCATCACATTCCGAAGGCGGCAGGACCCAGTGCTGACCTCCAAGAATGTGATATTCAAATTCCGCTCGCAGCCATTCCTGCCCTCAGTGGGCTTTGAAAATCCGGCCCCTTAACTTTCCTCATCCATATTAGTCTTGTGATCTGCTGAGTAACTTAGGCACATAGATCAGCAAGGTCCCAGGTCAAACTGCTGGTCTGTGTTGAATTAGCTGATCTCAGCTGGGGTGATAATCTGTCCATTACAACTGTTGAGACCAACACTGGGTTAGGGAGGTGAAATTCAACCCAAGATTTTTGTTTCTGATTTATTTCCAGTGACACCAGAAATGCTCAACTGTGGACATCAGGTGAAGACAGGAACAGACTTACATCTGATGTCTCCTGCAGTTGAATACCTGCTGATGAGGCTTAAATGTGAATAATGGCCAATTGTGCAAATTACAAAGGCAAATTGGTGCAAGCAGAATTGTACCTCAGAAAGGTGTCAGTGCATTTAGGGCGTGGTAGGGGTGGGGGCGTGGTTTGTAGGGTGGGGGAGCAGGGGAGAAAATTTAAAAATGTTATAAACAAACATAATATTTCTTCCAGCCACTTAGGTAGTAGCAACAGAAGCAGAGAATATACCTTATTTTTTAACACAGATATAAGTTAACATTGTAATACCTGAAAGTATTGTCTGTTATTTACTCTGTGAAACTCCCTCATAAAAGTACTGTAATTCACTCAAGCAAAATAAGCAGCTTTTACAGTTTATCCATAAAAGATTGAGAAAGCCATTTTTAAAAAGTATATATGATTTCACTTCTAAAAGCTAGAACATGACAACCCAGTTCTTTCAGACAGAATTACTCAACTTGTAAGGGCTCAGTCTGTACTCTATGCAATATGTATGCTGCATTTTTTTCTTTTGGTACATTAGGTGACATTGCAACAAAAGAGTTGATGAGCAGAAATCCAGCACGCTACACATGGAAGGTGACCCCATATCCGTGGATTATGTCGCCAAGGAGCAGCACATAGAACAAAAAGAGGAGGGGAAAGATGAATCCTCTGAGGATTCCCAAATGGTAGTGTAGGGGTGGGAAGAGAAGCCATTGCTGGAAATGCTGTGGCTACAATTGGATAGATGAGAGCTGAACCATAGGAGGGCAGTTCCAGTGAGCTAGGGGAGAAGTGCTGAGGAGGATGGTCTAGTCAACTGTGTCAACCTGGAGAAGAGGTGGTAGAGGAGGATGGTGTGGTCACAAGAACATAAGAATTAGGAGCAGGAGTAGCCCAATTGGCTCTTTGAGCTTGCTCCTCCCTTTAACAAAATTATGGATGTTCTTCTCCCTCAACTCCACTTTACCATACTATCCCCATACCCCTTAATTCCCTTAGTACCCAAAAATTGATCGACCTCTGTCTTAAATATACTCAATAACTGAGCATCCACAGCTCTCTCAGGTAAAGAATTCCAAAGATTCACAAACCTTTGAGTGAAGAATTTTCTCTTCATCTCTGTCCTAAATGCCTGACACTGTAAGTCCATATTCTAGATTCCCCAGCCAGGGAAAACATTTTCTCAGCATCTACCCTGTCAAGCCCCTTAAGAACTTTATATGTTGCAATTAGATCACCTCTCATCTTCTAAGCAGCAGAGAATATAGGCTTAGTCATCTCTATCTCTCCTCATTGGACAATGCCCTCAACCCAGGAACCAATCTAGTGAACCTTTATTGCACTGCCTCTAATGCAAATGTATCCTTCCCTAGGTAAGGAGACCAAAACTGCACGTAGTACTCCAGGTGTGGCCTCACCAATGCCCTGTATAATTGAAGTAAGACTTCTTCATTCTTATACTTCAATCCCTTTGCACCAAAAGCTAACATACCATTTGCCTTAATAATTGCTTGCTGTTGACTTTTTGTGATTTATAATCAAGGTCCCTCTAAATGCAAAAATTTCCCAGTCTCTCACCATTCAAAAAATATTCTGTTTTTCATTTTTCCTACCAAAGTTGATAACTTCATGTTCCTTCTCACTCACCCAACCTGTCTATATCCCTCTGCAGCTTCTTTGCGTCCTCCTCATTGCTTACTTTCCCACCTAACTTTGTATCATCAGCATATTTGGATACGTTAAACTCAGTCCCCTCATCTAAATCATTAACATAGATTGCAAATAACTGAACCCCAAGTACAGATCCTTGCGGTACACAGATCCTTGCGGCCTGCCAACCCAAAAATGTTCCATTTATTCCTACTCTCTGTTTTCTGTCCATTAACCAATCCTCAATTCATGCTAATATAATACCCCCAATCCTATGTGTCAAAGGCTGCAGAGAGTTCGAGGAGCACGAGGAGGTATAATGCATCATAGTTACAGGAAATGTCAAGGATGAGTATTTCATGAATTAGACATTAGTGCTCGTTGAAAGCACAGGAATACATAACAAAATTGTAATCGGCAACAATGGCCAAATCAGAGATTTCACTTAGCCCAGTCCATACTCCAGTGACAACCATAGTTCAGCAGCGATATGCTGCATTTCTACTTCTGCATAAGAGATGTATGCCAGGCAATGACTCTATGTGGAGTAGAGTTTCACTGACAGAAGAAGAGGTTTGGTAATGTTTGCTAGTGGTATTTTGTGTCTGCCTTTTGGATTCACACATAATGTTGAAGCACAGTTGCAACAGCTTCAACGTTCCTGCAAATGTTGTCTGAAATTCTCCTGATAAATTTAGCAGTATTTCATGGGCTCTTGTACTTATTATTTAATAAATGATCATGGCCTCCAAATCCTTTAATGGTTCTACCATTCTCCTGCAGTAACTCTGGCAGAAGATCACCAGAAATCCAAAGAAACTCAGGAGACAAAAAACTCAGGCTCCACTGTTTCTGGAATTTCCCTATTGAATTCTAAGGGACTGGAGGCAGGGGTGGAGATTCCATTCACTGGGATATCCCTGTCCTGGCCATGGAACAAGACCCAACATCCAGGCTTGGCAACTTGGACCCCTGAAGGGGAAAACATTGCTAGATTGGCTCCTTTGCCTGGAGGACAATCAGAGCATTGGCAACAACCTGGGGTTCTGGACATCCAAGTCTCTGCGTGCATGAGGCAGACTGGCAACAAGATGCGCCTGCAGTAGCACTTGTGCCTGCCTATCCCATCCAATTGAGATGCCTTCCCACTGATGCCCCCACCTCCCAACCTCCAGGATAGCAGCATGTGGCATTTCAGGGCCCATTTATTGTTGGCAAAAATCATATCCTTTAATCTGAATAGTAAGAATATTTTGTTCGAAAAAATATTTCACATCTACCTCTGTCTCTAATACAGTATATTCAATACATGTCCATGATATTTATGGACATACAATACAACTTACACTTACATTGTACAATTAACATTAAAAACCCAAAGAGCTTTACTGAGTAGAAGACTAAGAAATGGTGGAAGAATTAGGCGACGTGACCAGTAGCAAAATTTTGAAGATGAGGAAGGGGTAGGTAGGGATGGATGAGGCCATGGAGTGATTTAGTTTAGTTTAGAGAGACAGCACTGAAACAGGCCCTTCGGCCCACCGAGTCTGTGCCGACCATCAACCACCCATTTATACTAATCCTACACTAATTCCATATTCCTACCACATCCCGACCTGTCCCTATATTTCCTTACTACCTACCTATACTAGGGGCAATTGCTAGTGGCCAATTTACCTATTTGTAGATGAGCACAAGGATTTTGAAGTTGATGTGTAAATGAATGGGAAGCCACTAAAGGTTGAGCACACCTTTAACTCCTGTGTACTTAGAAGATGTAAGGAGCTAAACACATTCAAGTATTTCCAGCACTTTTTGGTTTTATTTCAATCATCCATTGATAAATTTTCCCTTCGTCATAAGATGTATACATACCATTTTTAAAAATAAACTTCCTACATTTTCTAAAGTCACATATGTTAATTGCCCTACGATTCAATCTGAGACAATGCACACCAAATTTTGCAAGGGGCAGTTTTTGCGAGGGGACAGAAGGAAGATGTATATGCCTCATTCAGAATCATAGAAATGGTTACAGCACAGAATAAATGTCTAAAATATTCTAATGTCCATCTCCAAGGCCGAAATTTTCTCAGCCCTCTGGAGGCGGTACCACGGAAATTCTGAAAGTGAAGCTTGGGACCTGCTCCCCAATGTTCCCACTTCCGTGCGCTTTTACCGGAGGTGTGTTCCCAGCGGCAACGGCTACCCACCTGACAGCGGGGGGAAGCCAATACCGGTAATTAAATGTACAATTAACCCCTAATTCACCAGTGCAATGAAATTTTCTGAACATCGCACGCGTCCCAAACAGTGTCAGGAGCTATTCAACTCAGAGGAGGTGAAATCACAGCGGGGAGTCATCGTTGCCTGCAACTGATAGGCATGCAGGTCAACAAAGGAGCAAAACAGGAAGGCTTTTAGCACGGCTAAATGAATTAACAAATTAATCAGAAGCAAATAAGAAATAAAAGGATAACATATATAAAACCTGTTGGGAGAAAGGTGAAGGAGTTCACTGGGATGAATACAGAACATGCAAAAACATGATTAAGAGAATGAGCAGCAGGCCAAAGATGGACCTGTAAAAACTATAACTGGTGATATCAAACATAAGTCAGTTAGTATTTTAGTAGTACAACAACAAGAAGGTAGGTGAAGAGCTATAAACAAAGTAAAATCTGAGGATGAGCCCGAGAATAGTTACACAAACAACTTATATTTATATGGTGCCTTTAATGCAATAAAACGTCCTAAGACGCTTCTTCTTCTTCTTCTTTGGCCTCATTGTCTCGAGAGACAATAGGTAAGCGCCTGGAGGTGGTCAATGGTTTGTGAAACAGCGCCTGGAGTGGCTATAAAGGCCAATTCTAGAGTGGCAGACTCTTCCACAGGTACTGCAGATAAAATTGTTTGTTGGGGCTGTTACACAGTTGGCTCTCTCCTTGCGCTTCTGACTTTTTTCCTGCCAACTGCTAAGTCTCTTCGACTTGCCACGCTTTAGCCCCGCCTTTATGGTTGCCCGCCAGCTCTGGCGATCGCTGGCAACTGACTCCCACGACTTGTGATCAATGTCACAGGACTTCATGTCGTGTTTGCAGATGTTTTTAAAGTGGAGACAAGGACTGCCGGTGGGTCTGATACCAATGACGAGCTCGCTGTACAATGTGTCCTTGGGGATCCTGCCATCTTCCTTGTGGCTCACATGGTCAAGCCATCTCAGGCGCCGCTGGCTTAGTAGGGTGTATATGCTGGGGATGTTGGCTGCCTCGAGGACTTTAGTGTTGCAGATACGGTCCTGCCACCTGATGCCAAGGATCCTCCGGAGGCAGCGAAGATGGAATGAATTGAGACGTCGCTCTTGGCTGACGTACGATGTCCAGGCCTCGCTGCCGTTGAGCAAGGTCCTGAGGACACAGGCTTGATACACTTGGACCTTTGTGTTCTGTGTCAGTGTGCCATTTTCCCACACTCTCTTGGCCAGTCTGAACATAGCAGTGGAAGCCTTTCCCATGCACTTGTTGATTTCTGCATCGAGAGACAGGTTACTGGTGATAGTTGAGCCTAGGTAGGTGAACTCTTGAACCACTTGCAGAGTGTGGTCACTGATATTTATGGATGGAGCAGGTGCATTATCAAACAAAATGTGACACCAAACCACATCAGGAGATATTAGGTTAGATGACCAAAGGTTTGGTCAAAGAGGTAGGTTTTAATGAGTGTCTTAAAGGAGGAAAACAAAGTGGAGAGGTGGAGAGGTGCAGGGAGAGAATTTCAGAGCTTAGGTCCTAGGCAACTGAAGGCAGCCACCAATGGTGGAGCAATTAAAAAGTTAGTATAGGAAATTATTCCTTTCTCAGTGAATACTAGGAGAAAATAATGAGCATCATGGTCTCCTTCAGTAGTGATACTCCAAGTAGAACTAACTTCAGCATAAATCAGCTGGAGGCCCAAGACAAACTAAAAGGGCTTAAAACAAATGATTCACCATGAATAGGTTACTTCTCCGACAGTAGTGAGAAAACCAAGGGAGCAGATGCGTGAAGCATTGATGGTCATTTTTGAGGGAGTCAATCATTACTGGGGGCAGGGGCGGTACACTGTACAGGCTGAAAATGTCCCTATAGATATAGTGCTCTCAATCGTGCTGCTGGTCCAATCTCCTGCACACCGTCTCAAATTGGAGGACAAATACGGAGTTGCCTGTTAATTGGCTGCTTCCTGTAAGATCACACTGAAGGGCACACCACTGACTTGATTGGGATTGGGACCTGGAAATGGTCCTGATGCCTGAGAATTTTGTAAGTACTGAAGATTCTGGTCCAAATTTCACAGGTTTGAACCAGACTCTTCCTATGTCATTAGTCTCAAACTTTGAAAACTGGACACATTCATCCTGCTAAACTTTAGTTGATCAGTTTGGATTTCAGACTTCTTTATTTTTAGTGGGGACATTTTGCATTTTATATATTAAACATTTTGCAATTTCCTTTTTGCTTCCCTGATGCTGCCTTTTTGCCCTGTCATTACCTCTGCTGTGTGGGGTACACTTGCATTTGAAGTGGCAAATAGCTGCAGCAATGCAAGCAAAGAAGAGGGTTAGGAGAATGGGACTCACTGAGTCAATTCCCAAACTGGCATGTTCTGGATGAGGCAGACTACTTCACGATAGGACACCCTTTACAGGTGAAAGGACATCTCAGACACTGGGCTGGATTTTGTTCCCAGCCCTATGTTGGGATCCATGGTGAGGGGGGGTTGGGGGGAGCCGGAGAATCAGAGCGGCAGCGGCTGCCGTGGAACCCGATGCCAGGATGGCTGGGCCCGATCTTCCTGGTGGCGGGGAAGGTCTGTGGCAGCCCCTCCATCGCTTTGCAATGGGACCCGAGTTAGCATATTTAAATTACATATTTGCATGAATACTTTCCCGTCCAGGGAAAGCTGGCGCCACCAAGGTGGGGAAGGGGTGAACTCTGCACTCCGATGGGTAGGGAGAGAAGGGGTGAACTCTGATGAGTGTGGGGGGAAGGGGTGAGACTTATCTTAGTGGCCTCCACTTTGCAAGACAGGTTGTCACAGAGATGTAGCATCTGCTGCACAATAACCTGCTGACAAAACATAGATTAGATCAGTTGTTTCTAGAGATGGTAAACGCCATCACAACATGAAGCATTCATGCTAAAAAGCCTGTAAAGCCAACCTGGAGATATCTGCCACAACAGGCAGTTTACAATGCATAAAAATCCAGAAAGTGATATACACTATGAGCTGTTCTGGTACCTCTGCGATCAATTACCTTTCCCTGTTGAAGGCTTTCTCAAGATAAGCCCAATGAGCTGGGTCTGTATACATAAGAGAAATATTGACATAGGGGTGATTAGATTGTGACTTATAAAATAATGAAGGAACTAGACTGTGTTTATATAGACCAATTATTTTAACAGTATAGGTAGGTTGAAGAGGACCAGGGTTCATAGTCATACAGCACCAAAGCAGGCCCTTTGGCCCACTGAGTCTGTTCCAACCATCAACCACCCATTTATACTAATCCTACATTAATCCCATTTTCTCTCTCACATCCCCACCTTCCCTTAATTCTCCTACCACCTACCTACACTAGGATCAATTTTTTTTTACAATGGCCAATTTGCCTATCAACCCACAAGTCTTTGGCATGTGGGAGGAAACTAGAGCACCTGGAGGAAACCTACATGTTCACAGGGAGAACTTGCAAACTCAGCACAGGCAGTACCCAGACCTGAACCTGGGTAACAAGAGCTGTGAGACTGCAGTGCTAACCACTGCGCCACTGTGTTATGAGATTTTTCAGGGCAGAATTAAGATGGATATTGGGTGATCTACTTTTTCTAGAGAATAATGGACCTGTGGAACAGGTTGCTAGCTTGTGTGGTGAACACTAATTCACTGTATTCCTTCAAGCGGGAGCTAGACCTATTTCTGGCTGAGGTGGAGATCATAATGCACAAGAGACAGGTATTGTGTAACTTAAATCAGGGCCAGTGCAATCTCCTGAGGTGGGGGGGGGGGGAGGGTTTGCAGGGGACAAGCAGGCGGTGTGGGGGGGGGGGGCAGGTCAAAGAAAGATTTTCCTGCTTTTTCCCCTAATTAGCCTGGGTTTTTAAATCTATTTTATGCTTCTCCATGGTGATTACACGGCTTTAAGTGAATGGTGAGTGTATGTATTGTGATGCATATCACAACTATGTAACGACAGGCTGGATTGATCCGTAGGCCTTTTCCTGACCGTCATTTTATTATATTCGTATGATTGGGACATGTCGTCGGGACTCAGCAGAAGTCACACCAGCTCTCAGATGACAAGTGTTCTGCTTAGGACTTGCAAGGGCATAAGGGCAGAATTCCCAGGGTCACCAAATAACTCCCACAGATGTTCCCCCTGCCTCCCCCCACTTTACATGGGAGGGGGTTGAGCAGAAGATCCACCCATTGTTTCTCACTTCCCCACTGGAAAATAGCAGGACAAAAATCATAGGTGCAATCTGGTTCTTCTCCATTTTCTGGTTCCTAATTGGGGTATACCCCAGGGTCCATAGCTTGGTACTTTCAGCAGGTGGCAGCATTCCCTGCATTGCATGCGGCAGTCCACAGTGCCTGAATTTTTAGAACAAGAGACACTGGGAGATTGAATATTAGAAGAACAAGACTCACCTAAGTACCCATGGCTGCTGACTCCACTGAAAAAACCCTTCACATCAGAGAGAAGCCCAGAGCTGGAAGCTTGAACATCAAATTTCCAAATCTACCACCCCTACTGACAAGAAACATGTGCAGTCCAGCTTTCCATTATGGGCTGTGAGCTAAAGAGCAATAGTATCTTCTACAATCTGTGGAAATTTAGATTTGTGTTATGTTTGATTAACCCCACAAGAAATGTGTGACAAAGTGAGGAGTACACTCAACTTTTTCTTCCACCTAATATCAGCAAACTCTTTTCTCATTTGCATCCATGTATGAATGACCTGAGTTGCTGCATTGACGTCATAATCAATATCCCTCCATGCAATTTGAACATGTGCTTTTACTGGAGTGTGACCTTATTCCCAAATAGGAAAACACTCCTGCAAGGGGTCTTTTGCAGTAGGACCTCCAGCTCTTCAGCAATAAAGACAGCTATGTTGTTCACATGTCTCTTCTGTACTTTTGTAAATAATTAGTCTGCTTTGCTGCCACGACCACCACAATATACCCTGTAATGACATTTTGCTGCCCATTAAGAGCTGCAATCCATCAAAGTGATTGGAAAAGCATTGGACATAACTACTGTATGAAAAAGACCAAAAAATTATAATTTACATGCAAATAACCTTGTATATTGAAGTCCATAATTACAGTGCACTTACTCGAGAAGGCCATAGACCACCTAACGATCAGTAGGGCACCTGACAAGGATGGAATCTCAGCTGAACTGCTCAAGCATGGAAAGTCCCATCTATTGCCGCACCTTTATGATCTTCTCCTTCTCTGCTGGAAAGTAGGTTCTGTTCCACAGGAGATGCGTGACGTCAAAATCATCACACAATACAAAAACAAAGGCAACAGAGGAAACTGCAACATCTACAGGGGCATCTCACTCCTTAGGGTCTTGGGGAAGGCCTTTGCTAAAAGACTCCATTTACTTGCAGACTGAGTGTACCCGGATGCACAGTGCTGTTTCCATGCCAGCAGATCTACTGTGGACATGATCTTCTCCATACGCCAGCTACAAGAGAAGTGTAGGGAACAGAGTATACCCCTTTACCTTACTTTTGTAGATCTCACTAAGGCATTTGACACTGTCAGCAGAACAGGGCTCTACAAGATTTTGGGAAAAATTGGCTGTCCACCGAAGTGCCTCAGTCTCATTCGCTCTTTCCATAACAACATGCACTGCACTGTACAGTTTGATGGCTGCACTTCGGACAGTTTCAGAGTGAAGAACAGAGTGAAACAAGGTTGTGTCCTCTCCCCCACTCTGTTTGGCATCTTCTTCTCCATGCTCCTGACCTTTGCCTTCCCTGCAGATATGGAAGGAGTCTACTTGCACACCAGGTCAGACGGCAAGCTGTACAATCTATCAAGGCTGTAAGTAAAGACAAAAACATATGGCACCCTGATCAGAGAACTCCTCTATGCTGATGATGCTGCGCTAGTCACTACACGGAAACTCAGCTACAAAGACTCATGGACTGATTCTCCCGTGCCTGTAACTTGTTCTCCTTGACTATAAGCATCAAGAAAACTGCAGTCACAGGACAAGGTGTTGCATCTCCGCCCCTGATCACACCAAATAACACCGGTTAGCAAATTCTGCTATCTTGGGTCCACGGTTACAGATAACCTGTCATCCCTTGATGCAGAACTCAATATGTGCATAGGGAAAGCAGCTAACACCTTTGGCTGACTTGTGAAACAGGCATGGGATAACACCAAGCCGACCCTTAGGACCAAGCTGATGGTTTAGAAAGCCTCTGTTCTCAGCGCCTTGCTGTGTGATTGTGAAACATGGGCAACTTACAGCTACCTGGAAAAGAAGCTCAATAATTTCCATCTTCGCTGTCTGCAGGGCATTATGGGTATATCCTGGCAAGACAAAATTACAAATATGGCAGTCCTCTCAGGGGCAGAGCTCCCAAGTGTGTTGGCACTAATCAAATGGAGGTGGCTTCGGCAGATCAGACACTGGACGGAAGTTGGTCGCATACCCAAGGACCTTCTGTATGGTGAGGTAACCAGGGCCAGATGACCAGTGGGGCACCCAAAGCTCTGCTTCAAGGCTGCTTTTGAGTATGACATGAAGGCCCTAAATGTTGACTATCACACCTGGGAGTCATGAGCTGGTGAAAGAGGGAAATGGCAACACATCCTGTGGACTGGTGTGCACTCCCACGATGACCAGTTGCTCCAGCAGCTTGGCAACAGGTGCCAATGTCAAAAACAACAACTTACAGCGCCACTTGGCAGCTTCACATGGGGCAGTTGTGAAAGAACCTGCCTATCAAGGATTGGCCTTCATAGCCATCAGTAAAGGTGCATCAAGAGAAGACACCCACCTATACATTAGGGGCATTTAAGCGACTCTTGGATAGGTACATGGATGATAGTAGAATGAAGGGTAGGTAGTTAGTTTGATCTTAGAGTAGGTTAAAGGTTCGGCACAACATCGTGGGCCGAAGGGCCTGTACTGTGCTGTACTGTTCTATGTTCTATGTTAAATGGATTGTTTGCTGTGTGTCCATCATCTTCCATAAATGGAAGGATGCTAACCAACTTTTACGCCTCTCTTTCAAAATGTAATCTGCAGCTACCCACCGTACATGTGCATAATTATAACAGTTTGTACATTGTCTTTTTTTTATCTCTCCAGATTACTTGTCATCTTCTAGCCCCACTCCACATATTAAAGCAAACATTATCATTTTGAAGGGCAGCGAGAGGCACCAGGCAGCCAGGAATCTGCCAGTGATCAGGAATCATTATTAACAGTCATGCAGAAGAATCCCAACCAGAGAAGAGAGTCCACATTCTTGTTGAACGGCAGGAAGACCCATCACCCAGATTTTATGTTTTAAAATTAACTGATACATTCCCAAGAAACTAAACAGAATAATTTCCCCTAAAGAACACCGCTTAGGCAATAGTAAATGATACAATCAAATTTCCTGTGAGAATTAATCCCCTCAATTACTTAACAAAAGTAACAAAAAGTTTATTTACTGTTGTATCAAAAATATGCTGACATTTTGGTGATGTGATGACCTGGGATAATAGCTCCCAAATTGCAACATCTACCTGGTAACACTGGCTGCAATTATACTGGATTGCTATTTTGAAATCAGGTGGTTTATAATGTACAAAAATAGCCAGGAAGACTCTAAGTACAAGTTGAGAATTGCACTCTGCCCAATAGGAAAAGGCACTGCCGATATATGCTTACATATACCTGGAGTCCTGCTCACCCAGCAGCTATTATTAATAGAAAAGAGGAAGTGATGATGGAAATACTCACCTGAGTTGAATGTTTCCAGCATTTTTTGTTTTAGTTTTAGATTTCCAGTAACTGTGGTATTTTACTTTTTCAGCTATTTTGTACTGTTAGGAGATTGCAGGCAGGGGATTCTTTTGGTAACTTTAAAAACTAAGTTTATAAAGTACCTAGAAAGCATATTTTAAACCTGACCACATCAGATTAGGGTTATATTCTACAGTGCCATGCTCATAGAGGAAGGTTTCATATCATCTAGTTCTAGTGCATTCAGAGTCAGTTCAAGACCTGACTCTAGAGTTTTACTCCACATTTCCGCTGATATGTGCCCAAACTTCTTTGTATCAACACAAAATGGTAGTATAACTGCAATCATTGAGGAATAGGTTCTCTATATAATGTCAGGAAAAATTGGGTAGAAGATAAACAATTTACATCATTAACAATATGGCTCAGTGATAGCGCTCTTAACTTGGACTCAGAAGGTTAGGGGTTCAAGCCCACCTTCAGAGACTTAGCCCAAAATGCAAGCTGACACTCAAGTGCAGTACTGAAGAGTGCTGTACTGTCGGAGATGCTATCTTTAGAATGAAATGTTCAACCAAGGCCCCACCACAACGCTGGAAGATCTCCGAGGCCAATATTTATCCCTGAACAAGCATCACTCAAACAGATTATATTGTCATTATTACATTGTTGTTTGTGGGACCTTGCTGTTCAAATTGGTTGTTGTGGTTCCTACATTACAAGCCTGACTACATTGTAAAAGCACTTAATTGGCCGTGACGTATTGGGACGTCCTGAGGCGCTAAATGAATAGAAGTCTTTCTTTCACTTTAACACATAGCCCACAAATAATGTGTGTCACATTTCTAACGCCGTCTTGCACGCTCCAGTATACAGACTGGCGTACCCAAAGGCATTTAAGTCCAAAGGTCGGTTTAGGAAACGTGATCGTGATTCATATTATGAACAACTGGGTCGTCTCCATTAGGGTTTGAGGGATAAGTCGCTTGCTGCCTTAAATATCAGGAAGTATTTTCCCAGAGAAATTGTCTCTTAATTGTTATATTGGACTGTTATGACGACATTAGGGATCCCTGTATCGTACTTTATTGGACACTTTGCTATTCCATAAAACGATTAACATAGGATGGTTTTTCAAATGCTTTGGAAAGAAAGTGTAAGCTATCACGTCGGTGCTATAAAAGGTTAATCAGATGGGACTGTGAAATGTGATAGTCTTTAAATAGCCATGTGTTATAAATAAGTCGTCTCCAGCCACCCCTCACTGATATGATGGTAGACTGCGGTCAGAACTACGAGTCGCGTGACTCTTTTTGAATAAAATCGTAAAGATTACATTTAGACTGACAATTCTGGAATCACGAGCTTACTGTCCGGCATTTTCTTTTTGCCACTATTTCTGTTGAGTCTTGAGAAAATTCCACTTCAATAACCCGGGAGCTAAGGTATTTAAGCGATGGCCCAGGGAAACAAACCAGTTATCTCAAACTCTTCTAAGGAGGAAAATTGGGAAAACCAAATTTATGAAAGTGTTTTTTCTGAGATCGAAACACTGGAATTACCACTTGGTACAAGTTTACGGTAGGTGATGTGATTTTCTACTGTCCTATATTATTTGGTATGTTTAAAGTTTTCAAAAGATTGCAAAATATTTGTCAATGATTTCTCCGTTTACATCTCCAACTGGTACTTTGACTTGCATTCTACATGCTCCAATGTGGATTTAAATCGGAGTGATTAATTGTGGAAAAAGCAACTCCAGTTGTCTAATTTAGCAGTCACTTGAGTGCAAAATTAGGTCTAAGTTGGTGAGTGCTGCTAGTACAATCCAGGAAAGTACTATAGTCTATAAACCGTATTGTAATAAAAATCATAGTTTCATAAAGCAATCTTTAAATGGATAATTGTTTTAAGAATACATAGTTGGCTAATAGTGGTTTGGGAAGTTAATATTGTTACAATCAGGTGAGAAGGCGTCGAAAGGCTCCCCTCTTGTCCCGAAGAAGGGTCACTGACCCGAAACGTTAACTCTGCTTCTTTTTCCACAGATGCTGCCAGACCTGCTGAGTGGTTCCAGCATTTCTTGTTTTTGTTGCCCCTCTTGTCCCTTTCCTTGTTTGACCACAACAGGGTTTATTTCTTTTAAACAATGGATATACTTACCAATTCAATGAGGATTTAACCCTTTTATGTGCTATGATTGTAAAAGAACCAATTGGACAAGTTTTCTTGAGTTTAAACAAGAAAGGGGTTAGTTTATTGTACTTAAAACCAAAACCCAATCTAAGTAAAAATAATAAACTATGCTCCAACTTTCTCTCATACCTGAGAATCTCACACAAAGTAGCTTACTGAGTGAAGAATAGGTTGGTTGGATTAGAGTCCAGAACAAATAAAAGAATATACAGTCTGTGGAGTCTGGTAAATTAGTTGTCTTCCAGCTGAATGCTTGGTCCTGAAGTTTCTGGTTCAGGGTTTCTTGGAGACAGTGATGTAGATGGTTTTCTCCCACTGTCTGTCTGCAGCAATGATAGACTTGGATGTTTTGCAGCCTGCAGGCAGAATTTGAACTTGCAGAATTGCCTTGAGAGAGACCCCCACTTGGGTCCTGTATTAGTCAAAACAGGTGCTTGTCTGCTGTAGCAAAAAGAAACTGCAAGTTTTCACACATGGACAGACTGTCATATGATTGTCCAGTGTATTCTCTTTTGCATTTTAATTAGATCATGCCTAAATTCCAATCTGAGTCCCATTGTTTCAGTGTTTACCCTTTGAGGTTCATCTCCACCAGTGTTAATGTTCCAAGATGGCTTTGAATATCTTGTTCATGGAGGTAAAGCAGGTACCTCATTCAAAATTCGCAAGCCATAGTTCTGGTGGGAGATTAACCTGACCAGAAACATGAAGTGATTCATTTTGGTAGGAAGAACATGGAGAGACAACATAAAATAAAGTGTACAATTCAAAAGGGGGTGCAGGAGCAGAAGGACCTGGGTGTCTATGTGCATAAGTCATTGAAGGTGGGAGGACAGGTTGAGAGAGCAGTTAAGAAAGCATACAGTATCTTGGGCTAGAACATAGCTACCTGAGCTGAGCCTGACGACATGTATTGGGTTTGGGTTGGGTCGCTCTTCTGGGTCTGGTGCTCAGGTGAGGCCGGGTTGGACACTACGGCAGTGCTGCCTTTTGGTCAGGGAGGGAAAGAAGAGCAAGAGTCATTAATTTCCAGTAGTCGAGTTGGGTGCGGGAAAAACCGAAGGACTCTGGCCTGGTTTGGGTTAGATGTGGTTGGGTCAGGCCCGAGTCGTGTTTCAATTGTATACCCGAGCAGGCCTTTATCATGGGCTTTATTAACAGGGGCATAGAGTACAAGAGCAAGGAAGTTATGTTGAACTTGTATAAGACACTAGTTTGGCCTCAGCTGGAATATTGTGTCCAGTTCTGGGTGCCATACTTGAGGAAACACGTGAGGGCATTGGAGAGAGTACAAGAAAGATTCATGAGTGGTTCCAGGGATGAGAAATTTCAGTTAGGAAGATAGATTGGAGAAGTTAGGATTGTTTTCCTTGGAGAAGAGAAGGTTGAGAGGTGATTTGATAGAGGTATTCAAAATCATGAGGGGTCTGGACAGAGTAGATGGAAACTGTTCCCACTCGTGTGAGGATCGAGAATAAGAGGGCACAGATTTAAAGTATTTGGTAAAAGATGCAAAAGTGACGTGAGGGAAAAACTTTTTCACGCAGCGAGTGGTTAAGGTCTTGGAATACGCTGCCTGAGAATGTGGTGGAGGCAGGTTCAACTGAAACATTCAAAAGGGAATTAGACAGTTTTATGAAAAGGAAGAATGTGCATGGTTACAGGGAGAAAGCAGGGGAATGGAACTGAGGGAATTGCTCTTCCAGAGAGCCAATGTGGACGTATTGGGCCAAATGGCGACCTCCTGCACTGTAATGATTCTGTGATTCATTCATTTTCTCCACCTCAATACCTTGCTATGAGGTATTTTGATGCAAACTGCAGTGGTCATTTTAGCTGCTTACTTTTTAAAGTTTAATTCAGGTTTCCAACTGATTTAAAAAAAAAATCATTTGGTAAGGTATGTGCTCATGATGATATCCACTATCAAAGTTTTCCCAAGGTTGCTTGGACTATAGAGATTATCGCTGGGAATCCCAATATCTCGAGAACACCTGTCATTCTGAAAATCTCTTTTTCCCCCACCCCAACTCCATTTTTCTCCTGTTCTGCAAGTCTTGATTTTAAAATTTTCATCTCTGTTTTCAAATCCCTCCATGGCCTTGCCCCTCCCTGTCTCTGCAATCTTCGGCCCCTACAATCCTCCTCTAAATTCTGGTCTCTTGCACATCCCTGAATTTAATCACTCCACCATTGGTGGCTGTGCCTTCAGTTGCCAAGGTCCCCAAGCTTTGGAGCACCCTCCCTATGCTTCTCCACCTCACTTTCCTCCTTTTAAGACACTACTTAAAACCTACCTATTTGGCCATCTGACCTAACATCTCCTTTTGTGGCTTGGTGTCATACTTGGTTTTATAATGCTTCTGTAAAGAGCCTTGGGATATTCTATTATGTTAAGGACACTATATAAATACAAGTTGTTGTCAGCTGACAGTGACTTATGAAACATGTAGTATTCTGTGTTGAGAAGTATTCTAATGGCTGTGTTTGCTGGCAATGCAACCACTAGGTGGCACAGTATTGGTACATGTGCAACTGCAGCCTCAACCACTGTGACATCACAGTCTGTTGCCGGCAATAAAGAGGGCGCTGCTCAATTTGTCACAAAAAACAAATTAAACCCAAATCCCCTCAATGGTTTCAATTTCCACCTCCATCTCACCCTGAACAGTACCCTGCTCATTCCTGCCATAGTGCTTCAATTCGCTCCTGTCTGCTCTCTGCTCACTTGCCACTGCCTCACCTCAGCCGCTTGCTCCCACGCTTGCCACTTTCCCCACTTTGGCTGCTCGCTCCCCACCTTGCCATTTCGGCTGCTCGCTCCAGGCCTCGCTGCTTCCTCCCTCTTGACCACTCGCTCCCACGTCGCCGCATCGTTCCTCGGCCGCTCGCTCGTTGCCTTGCTACTTTCTTAGCTCATACCCTGCAACACCCTTCCCCCCCCCCCCCCACCCCCAACACAACCGCTTTGGGTGGCGCAATCAGATGGAGGGGTGGGGGGGAAGTGGCGAGGGCAGGAATGAGTAGCTGAGGAGGGGAAATGAGCGGTCGAGGGAGGAAGCGGTGGGGCGGGATGGAGCAGCAAGTAGTCAAGAGCGGGGAATTGAAAGTGGGGAATGGAGGTGGCTATTGAGGTGTGAGGACAGCATAGTGTGGTGATGTCAATGCATACATGCGTGTCCTTTCATACCAGCAAGCTGGTTCTGATGACGTGCTCGCTGTTATCAGGAGTCACTCCATATTCTAATATTTTAAATCTTTCACTCAAATTAGTATGTATAACATCAAGTAACAAAGTATGACATTAGTTTTGTTTGCGACTTCAGCTTAATTTCTTTGTCCACGTGAAAACTTAGATTGAATTTGTGCAGATTCAATCTTCGTGCAGTTTAACAGCCATCCCGAATTTAATTAAACTTTTTCCAATGCGTATCGGATTTCAACCTAACTTACAGCAGTGAAAGGATAGCGTGCTTTCACGTTGCAGCACTCATTCCCCAAGCTGCTTCTGTTATTTAGCTGGGACTTTTAGGTGTGTTTCCTAACACAAATTGCAATATTACTAGGAAATCTGCTTTGCTGGCTTTGTCAAAGAGGAAAAAAATCATTTCTTTAGTGAAACCAGAGTGTTCTCAAACAGCGTTTTTGTTAGGCAATAGGAAATGTATTAACATGGATCTAATGTACTGTCTTCACTGTTCCCTCCTATGAAGAAATACCTGACATCTGATTGAGAGTTTTTCGATAACTAAGACCAGAAGTTACCATATGCTGAAATGAAGGAATTATCCCACGCATCACTTCACTTATATACCCTTGTTCATGTGTCTTTATACGACTCTTCTAGGGAAGTGGTCGAAACATTTATAACTGTCATTTTGCACTCTGTCCTTGATTGGGGCGGCTGTCAAACTTTTCTATTGGGGGAGCTCCACAGCCGTAGATCAACTCGGTTTAGAACCTGCTATCCTCTTTTTGGTATTGTTTGTTTGACAAAAGACTTACTTAAACCTGCATGACAATTCATAAAATCATCTCTTCTATTATGTTGCCTGGAATGGAGAATAAGTCTTACGAGGAAAGGCTGAACATTCTAGGCCTCTTCTCATTAGAAAGGAGAAGGATGAGGGGTGACATGATAGAGGTTTATAAGATGATCAGGGGAATAGATAGGGTAGACAGTCAGAAACTTTTTCCCCGGGTGGAGCAAAGCGTTACAAGGGGTCATAAATTTAAGGTGAAGGGTGGGAGATATAAGGGGGATGTCAGGGGAAGGTTCTTTACCCAGAGAGTGGTCGAGGCATGGAATGCCTTGCCCGGGGAAGTTGTTGAGTCAGAAACTTTAGGGACTTTCAAAAGGCTTTTGGATAGGTATATGGATAAAGGAGAATGATGGGGTATAGATTAAATTGTCCTTGACAGAGGACAAAGGATCGGCACAACATTGTGGGCCGAAGGGCCTGTTCTGTGCTGTATGTTCTATGTTCTATGTATATCTGTGCTGTAATCCAAATTCAATAAGTTTATCCCCCTAATGAAGTGGGATTTGTGTAAGAGGGCTGTGACGATGCATTATTTCTGTTTTAGAGCCGCCAGAATTCAAGACAATAAACCCCTTTACTATTTTATTTACATACTTCACTCACCTGATTTAACCATGAAGTTCAAGGTGTTGGATTATGTCTGACGAACAATCCCAAAAGAACTTTAACTTGCTTTCTGTTTCTGTTTCTTTTGTTTCTAGTTGTTCACGATTAACATTTCTTGCAAACCAGTAAGCGTTGAAATGATGTATAAATATGCTGTCTATAAATTCTATAATTCTTCTTCTGGAGCAGCTTCAGGTAAAGTTAAGCGTGCGCGCGACCGCCCGCGCATTAGCGGGAGCGCGCGGACAGGTTGCTGTCGGGGACGCGCAGCCGAGATGGGCAGGAAAGTGAAAGCGGCGGCGAAATAAAAGCGGGCCTGTGAGTGGCGGCTTCCCGCTCACATTAAACCAGCTGGCCGGTGCGGCCGGCCTATGAGCCGCTAACTGCAGCTGACGCTGACCCTAGACAGCCGGAGCTGTGGCTCCGCCGGCCCGCAAGATGGCAGATGCCGAGGCTCTGGAGACGGCCACGGAACACGAGCGGATTCTGCAGGAGATCGAAAGCACGGACGCGGCCTGCGTGGGTCCGACGCTCCGGTAAGCGGCACTGATTCTGTATGGCCGGCCACCCGGTACTGCCAGGCCTAGGTCCGGCCCCGCCCGTCGCCTTCTCACACCCCTCGTATCAGTGGCCGTTCGGCCCGTTTCCTTGGTGCGGTGCGGAGCGGGTTCCCGGCTCCCTCTTTGTTCTGGACACTGTCACTGACTTTGGGCTCAATTTTCAAAGGTTCTGTGTTTGAAGGACATCCGGCAGCCACTCCTACGCCTGTGACTATATGTAAACATTGAGCTGCAGAGAGTCTGTGGGCAGCGCCAGCTCACCCCAAATCCACTCCCAGGGTCATAGAGCGGCCCACTCGGGGGTGACACTTCCCTGTGGTGGGCCTGTGCATCATTTTTCTGATGGTTTGGGTTTGGAGTCACTAAGACTGTGAACAGCTTACCACCCACACCCAGGGTTTTAGGGTGACACTACAGTGGCACATTGTGCAGAACCCACTTACCATGCATCCCAGGGTTTTAGGGTGACACTGTTCTACAGAGGGACTGTATATCACATACCTGGCATGATTATATTTGTTTTTTTATTTCCAAAATATACTTTATTCATAAAAATCTGTAAAAATTACGTTGCCAAACAGTTTCCAAACAGCACCAAAAAACACAAACATTGCAAGGGAGATCAGTTTCCTTCAATACTGTCATGAGTTTCTTCCCAACCCTTCCGTTTCACAATTGTCATGTAAAACTGTAATTGACATTTACAGCAATTGAGAATATTAGCGATACAGCTCGAGGGGTTTCCCATGGATCCAGCCCCTCAGTCCAGCTTGGTGGGGGAACCTTACACTGTGCTCTTTCCCCATTGAGCCTTTGCTGCGGCTGCCCCAAGCTTTAGTGCGTCCCTCAGCACGTAGTCCTGGACCTTGGAATGTGCCAATCTGCAACATTCGGTGGTGGACAACTCTTTGCGCTGGAAGACCAGCAAGTTTCGGGCAGACCAAAGGGCGTCTTTCACCGAATTGATAGTCCTCCAGCAGCAGTTGATGTTTGTCTCGGTGTGCGTCCCTGGGAACAGCCCATAGAGCACAGACTCCTGTGTTACAGAGCTGCTTGGGATGAACCTTGACAAAAACCACTGCATCTCTTTCCACACCTGCTTTGCAAAGGCACATTCCAGGAGGAGGTGGGCGACCGTCTCTTCCCCACCACAGCCAACGCGGGGGCACTGTGCGGAGGGGGCGAGACTTCAGGTGTGCATGAAGGATCTGACTGGGAGGGCCCTTCTCACCACCAGCCAAGCTACGTCTTGGTGCTTGTTTGAAAGTTCTGGTGATGAGGCATTCCGCCAAATGACTTTGACGGTCTGCTCGGGGAACCATCCGTCAGGATCCACCGTCTCCTTTTCCCGCATGATTATATTTGTTAGTGTGTTTGGGGTATAGTATTGTGTGTGTAAGTGCTACCTTGTGCTGTTTACATCCTTGCTGAGTACTGCAGAAGACAATCCCTTTTTGTTGGCACGACCAGGTTATAGAATGCTTCACTCAGTTGCTACAGACTTCAATACAAGTAAATTATGGAGGTTTGATGACCAACAGTTCATTACTGTAAAAATATTTAGTTGCTTTGATATTGTCTTGTAATATTTTGTAATCAGCATTTTGAGCAATGTGCATTCAAATTTGGTTGGTGCTGTCTGAGATGCTTCAACAGCTCGTGGTCTTTCAACCAACAATTTCTGTCGTTGGGACAATGGAAAACAAATGATAATGGAAAAGCAAAATTCTTTGGATGCTGGAAATACTCAGGTCAGGCAACATCTGTGGAGAGACAGAGTTAATGTTTTAAGTTGATGACCTTTTCATAGAATAAATGATAACTGTTCTCAGTTTGCCAGTTAGTTTTATTTCCAAAGCTGCAAAAGTTGAGAAAATTGACAATGCTTCATTCTTTAGCTGTGTGTCTTCCACAAACAAAATCTGTTCCTCATTTTTTTAAAAGAAATTCACAGGATGTTTACAATATCAATGTTGCTGTTTATAAACAAAATTTTATCGTCACCAGGTTTCAGTCTTGCTTGACGATGAAATTTGTCATCCACGCTACACTGAAGATCAAAGAGGAGGAAATGATCAGCTAAACAGGAACTGTCTAAAAGCCATAATCATAGCTATTGGCCCAGAATTTACTGTAAAAATGACAGTGAGGCTAACAGCATTCACTGTCATTTATGTGCAAATCGGACAGCAAATTCTGGCGAGTGCACGTGTGCAGTTAAATGCAAAAATTTGGAAGTTGCTGTTTTGAAGTGTACTGTCCCTCACTCAGCTTTGCAAATGTGGCATCTTGTCATCTGACTCGCCATTCAAAAACATTGAAAGCTGTGAAGTGCCTGTACATGGATGGTCCCTATTGACTGAACTCGCCATAAAATTGGGGCTTTTCCATTCTAGTCTGAGCATCCTTTTTAAGAACATAAGTCTTAATCACTGCCAGGCAACCCTCTGACACTGAAAATTTACTCTTACGTGCAAAATCTCATTCCTTCAGCTTTTAATTGGACATTTGAACATTAAAAAAAAATCTTTCCTTCTGTCTTCTCTCAATTCAATCTTCTGTTTCCTGTACCTGATTTAACACACAATAGTGAATTCACACTTTCATTTCCTGGTTCAGACTCTGCGCTGCTCATAAACAATCCTTTAATTTGATTGATTCAAGAGATACACTGTTGCTTACCCTGTTCACACAGGTCCCAGATGCCTTATAGAGGATACTGCAGTTTGAATCTGCTAACTTCCATGGAAAGTATATGGGCAGGCGTCATTTGTTTGCCGCTCACAGTAATTTTGGCCCAGTGTAATCTTGTGGTGCTTTCTGTGGATAAACAAAGCTGATAAATGCGTACACTGTCTTTGTGCCTTACTCTTTCCCAGACCTATGTTAAGTGCTTTAGTGCCCATCGCTGGGTCCTGCTGGACTTCATCCTAGGGTCTTAAGTGGTTAGTGAGATTGTTGATGCGTTAGTTTTAATTTTCCAAAATTCCCTAGATTCGGGGAAGGTTCCATTAGATTGGAAAATAGCGAATGTAGCTCTTTTATTCAAAAAGGGAGGGAGACAGAAAGCAGGAAACTACAGGCCAGTTAGCTTAACATCTGCCATATGGAAAATTTTAGTTATTAACGACGTTATAGCAGGGCACTTAGAAAAATTCAAGGTAATCAGACAGAGTCAACGTGGTTTTGTGAAAGGGAAATCATATTTAACCAATTTATTGGAGTTCTTTGAGGGAGTTACATGTGCTGTGGATAAAGGGGAACCAATGGATGTACTCTTAGATTTCCAGAAAGCATTTGATAAGCTACCACATCAAAGGTTATTGCAGAAAATAAAAGCACCTGCTCTAGAGGGATAATGTAATGGCATGGATAGAAGATTGGCTAGCTAACAGGAAACGGAGAAGACATAAATGGGTCACTTTCTGGTTGGCAAGATGTAACGAGTGGTGTGCCATGGGTTAGTGCTGGGGCCTCCACCTTTTACAATTTATATAAATTATTTGGATGAAGGGACTGAAGGTATGGTTGCTAAATTTGCTGATGACGCCAAGATAGGTAGGAGAGTAAGCTGTGAAGTGGACATAAGGAGTCTGCAAAGGGATATATAAAAGCAAAATACTGCGGATGCTGGAAATCTGAAACAAAAACAAGAAATGCTGGAATCACTCAGCAGGTCTGGCAGCATCTGTGGAAAGAGAAGCAGAGTTAACGTTTCGGGTCAGTGACCCTTCTTCGGAGTAAGAGGTGACTTGATTGAAACATATAAGATCCTGAGGGGTCTTGACTGGGTGGATGTGGAAAGGACGTTTCCTTTTGTAGGAGAATCTAGAACTAGAAGGTTCCGAAGAAGGGTGCTTCTCTTTCCACAGATGCTGCCAGACCTGCTGAGTGATTCCAGCATTTCTTGCAAAGGGATATAGATGGGTTAAATGACGGGGCAAAGATCTGGCAAATGGAGTATAATGTGGGAAAATATGAAATTGCCCATTTTGACAGAAAGAATGAAGAAGAAACATCTTATCTAAATGGTGAGAGCATGCAGAGGGATCTGGGTGTCCTAGTGCATGAATTGCAAACGTTTAGTATGCAGGTACAACACGTAATTAGGGAAGCTAATAGAATGTTATCGTTCATTGCGAGAGGAATTGAATACAAAAGTAGGGAAGTTATCCTTCAGCTATACAGGGCATTGGTGATACCATATCTGGAGTACTGTGTACAGTATTGGTCTTCTTATCTAAGGAAGGATGTAAATGCATTGGTAGCATTTCAGAGAAGGTTTACTAGACTAATACCTGGAATGGGTGGGTTGTCTTATGAGGGAAGATTGGACAGGCTAGGCTTGTATCCGCTAGAGTTTAGAAGAGTAAGAGGTGACTTGATTGAAACATATAAGATCCTGAGGGGTCTTGACTGGGTGGATGTGGAAAGGACGTTTCCTTTTGTAGGAGAATCTAGAACTAGAAGGTCACTTTTTAAAAAAAAAAAAAGGGGTCACCCATTTAAGACAGATGAGGAGAGAGTTTCTCTGAGCATTATGAATCTTTGAAATTCTCTCTTTTCCTCAAAAGGCGGTGGAAGCAGCCTTTGAATATTTTTAAGGCAGGGGTAGATTCTTGATCAGCAAGTGGGTGAAAGGTTATTGGGGCTAGGCGGGAATGTGGAGTTGAGGTTACAAACAGATCAGCCATGATCTTGAATGGTGGAGCAGGCTTGAGGGGCTGACTGGCCTACTCCTGCTCCTAATTCGTACATATCTATGTTGGTATGTATCCCTCCTGGCTACTGAAGCCTGGTCTCAATTTTTTCTAGATTGTACCACTCCCTTCCAGCTATGTCCAAAGCGCTCCATCTCCACTTCCTTCCTCGCTGTGATGCCTCATTTTAGCTCTGCTTCCTCCCTTGCAGTCTTCAGAATAACCCTGTTGCTAATGGCTCCAAGCAGAATCTGAAGCACTGCTTCTGCTTTTTCCAAAATTCGAAGTGGAGAAGTGGCAGCATCTCGGGTAGCTGGTGTACAACACCATCATGCCATAAAATAAAAGCACAATACTGCGGATGCTGGAAATCTGAAATAAAAACAAGAAATGGTGGAACCACTCAGCAGGTCTGGCAGCATCTGTGGAACACAGCATCTGTACAACACCATCATGCCATGATCTGAGTCAAATGCAAATATTGTCAACACTATTCTAATCTGCTAACAAAGACTTTGCCCACATTCTAATTTCCCATTCCAGCCTCGGGCTCTTCAATGCTCCCTTCTGTTCTCGCTTCATGTCATGGACCCTCGTTCTGCAACCTTGAGGTGGCTTATTGGTAGCATACTTGTCAGGTCATGTACTCAAGTGGAGCCTGAACACAATCTAGGCTGTTGCTACAGCATACTAAAAGTAATGCTTGGTAATCATAGGTGTTATCTTTCAGATGAGACATACTGAGATCCTGTCTGCGCCCTCAGACATCCTGTGGCACTTTTCAAAGAAGACCATGGGTGTTCTCCTGATGTCCTGGCCAACATTTATCCCTCAAACCAACATCAAAAAACTATTAAGTCTTTTTAAAAAAAAATCTCATTGCTGTTTATAGGACCTTGATGCACAAACTGTCTGAGTTTGTGTGCATTACAACACTGATTTTGCTTCAGAAGTACATGATGGGCTGTGAAGTACTTAGGACCTCCTGAGATCATGAAAGGTGCTTGCATAAATGCAAGTTCTACTTCCTGCTTGCGTAGGGCCACAGTTGTATTAGTGTTCCCCAGATGCACCTGCCAGTGATGTGACTTTGGATTCGCTGTGTCAGTGGAAAGACTTTCTGGCCTCTGATTCAAGCCTGTAGTTCCAGATCAGCCACTCTTGCCATTGCAGACCTTGGCACACCCAACACTCTCCCATCCTAAACCTCAGCTCCCCATTTTACTTACACCCAGTGTTATCTAGAACTAAGGGTTGCTATTTTTAAAAATAAGGGGTCGTCCATTGAAGACCGAGATGAGGCGAAACTCTTTCTCTGAGGGTCGTGAGTCTTTGGAATGCTCTTCCTCAAAAGGCGGCAGAGTCAGTCTTAAAAATATTTAAAAGCAGAGGTAGATAAATTCTTGGATGAACAAGGAGGTGAAAGGTTATCCGGGGTAGGTGGAATGGGGAGTTGAGGTTACAAACAGATCAGCCATGATCTTACTGAATGGCGGAACAGGCTCGACGGGCCGAGTGGCCTACTCATGCTCCTCGTTCGTATGTTACAGCACCTGTTGGACGGCGTGTCCCCACCACTAGTGACTCTAGTTTTGCTTTCATCTTGTTACATGTTCTAGGCTTATTTTGAAAGAGTTGCAGATTAATGTAAATGAGCATGAATGAGATGCATGCAGACACAGCAGAGGAAACAGATGGAAGGATAGACTTGCCCAAGTGAGAGAAAAAGACAAAACCGACAGATAAATTACAACAGGGAAAACTGAACACTTTTTTTATACAGAAAAATAGGCCAAAAAACTTGAAAATGTGCTACAGAAGAAACATAACAGTAAAATTAATCAACTAATATGAACATTTACTAGGGCTATAGTGCTAAAAGAAGTGTGGAAAGTAAACATTTATAATGACTCCACAGACTGCACCAGGCACAACAATTTTTTTTATTCACTTGTGGGATATGGACATTGCTGGCCAGGCCAGCATTTATGCCCATTCTTAATTTCCCTTGAGAAAATGATGGTGGGCTGCCTACTTGAAGTGCTGAAGTCCATGTGGTGTAGGTACACCCAGAGTGCTGTTAGACAGGGAGTTCCAGGATCTTTGACCTAGTGACAGAGAAGGAGCGGCAATGAAGTTGTGTGACTTGGAGGGAAACTTGCAGGTGGTCCCATGCATCTGCTTGCTGTTCTAGGTGGTAGAAGTTGTGGGTTTGGAAGGTGCTGACGAAGAACCCTTGGCGAGTTGCTGTAGTGCATTTTATGGTTTGTGTACACTGCTGCCAGTGGTGGAGGGAGTGATTATTTAAGGTGGTGAATGGGGTGCCGATCAAGGAGGCTGCTTTGTCCTGGATGGTGTTGAGCTTCTTGTTGGAGCTGCACTCATCGAGGCAAGTGGAGAGTATTCCATCACAGTCTTAACTTGTGCCTTGTAGATGGTTGACAGGCATAAGGGAGTCAGGAAATAAGTTACTCATCACAGAATTCCCAGCCTCTGACCTGCCACAGTTTTTATATGGCGGTTAAGTTTCTGGTCAACATTAATCCCCAGGATGTTGGTGGGGCATTCAGTGATGGTAATGCCATTGAAAGTCAAGGGAAAATAGTTAGATTCTCTTGTTGGAGATGATCATTGCCTGGCATATGTGGTGCAAATGTTACTTTCCACTTTTCAGCCTAAGCCTGAATATTGTTCAGATTGAAACGTGCTCAGTGCCTTGGGAACAAATAAAATAGTGCCATAGCATTTTTTAAAACTTAAATCGTAGTCTTCAAAAAAAAAACTGGTACTGCAGTTCTAAAAATTTGTGTTGTATGCTTGTGTATTAAACACTTATGCAATGAATTTCCATTTTTGAAGCTTAAAGTTCTGTACTAACTGGGATTTTTCCATTTTTTACGGAATCGCAAAGTATCTTTGGCAACCATGGCCCCTACCTCAGCATCCGTCTGGATGGAGCGCAGAAACGAGCTTGGAGGCCTTGTGTAGTTGGTAGCCTCTAAGTCAGTTAGAAAGAAACCTTTTTAGAAAATGAAAAAAAATCAAATTGTGGGCTTGGGGACTATTCATGCAATAACAAATTAAATTTTTTTTAGATGTAGCTGAGCTGGAGGGCAGCATAACCTGAGCAGAAAATCTAGGTCCTTTTTTAATTTCAGTCAAGGACCAGTTAGATTGCTGTTTCAGGTTTTGTTAAAAATTATGTACCTTGTATTTCAATAATAGCTCCGAAATGGATATAAATGTATCTTGCATTACTTGTGAGCTTTTTGTAGAAATACACCTTTTGTAAATTAATCATGTCTCAGCCAGTAGTTTATGAAATTGACAAATCCTTTTACAGGATACATATAGGGTTGGATTTTTTAGTCTGAGCCACTAGCTGTTGCACTTGCCCATAGACTTTTTGTGGACCTTTTGCTCTGGGGATTCCTGTTGTCTAACAAAATAGACAAGGACCCTGCTACAGAGCACCTAGAACCTGTGTGAACATGGCAAGCAACTGTGTATCTCCTCAACCAATCAAATTGAGCCCTTAATGAACAGTGCAGAGCCTGAACCAGTTAGAGTATTTAATGAAATGCCAAATCAGGTTTAGAAAGCAAAAAAAGAGAGGGAACGCAAGGTTTGGATTGAGATAGCTAAGAGGCAGAAAAAAACCCAACAGTAATTAAAGGCTGAAGGAATGAGACTTCAGTCTTGTTAGAGATTGTTTGGCAGTCATTCAGACTTTTCCATGCTTTGGAAAGGGTACTTGTACCGGAATGAACAAGCCCCAACTTATTCTAGCGAGTTTAGTCCGCATATAATCACCAAAGTACAGGAAATTTACGCTATTCAATGTATTTAATGACATTTTTCTTGGAGAAATACTATTGCTGCGCAGCTTCAGGAGGAGCTGGGCACCTTGGATGGCAAACCCTGACTTGCATATTTAATTGTGCATATTGGGTTTGTAGAAATTGCTGTCTGATTAACATGTTGATAACGGTCAGCGCTGGTAGCCTCATCACAAAATTAGGACTGGAGTCTGCGGTTTCCTTTCCTAATTCGCAATAACTTTGGAACAAAAGTTAATCCTCGTCACCGACTCCTTTTTCCATGTGATTTACACCACAGCACAATAGGCAATATCACTGGCAATTTACTAGTGACTTTTCTAAGTGACTAGAAAATTGTCTGTAGTGTTGCCTACTGTTTGATTACATTTTTAAAATATGTACAATAAAAGTTTAAAGAAAGTGGTGTGCCTGGGGTTTCACTTTCATTTATGTCATTTACTTTTACTTGAGATAGTATATGGAAAAGATATAAGGGCTGCAGGACCACATTTCTAATGGGGTCAGAACAAGCCTGGAAAGATCTGAGAAGAGTGAAGGGCTAGGATGTGGGATAGTGGCCTCCAGAAATTCTGGAGGAGGTTTTCAAAAGGGTCTGTATTTGGAGTGTTGGCTGTTACTGATCAAAGTAGGGGCTAGTGATGCATCAAAGTGGGGCTGGCAAAAATGTTGGGAACTAGTTGTTACAAAAGTTAAAATGGGGCAGTGGTTCTATGGTGAACACCAATGACAACACTGGTTTGTAGATGTCTGATGGGCTAGGAAAGAAAAGATACCACGATGACTAGGGTAAATATCTGAGCCTGGTTTTTCTGTCCATAGACTTGTATAAGAAGGATAAATGAAAAAGCAGGACCTCCATGGTAGTAATTTCTGGATTATTGCCCAAACCATGTGTAAATTGGTATAGAAGCAGACAGATCAGGAGAATTAACATGCAGCTAAAAGGCTGATGAGGGAAAGAGGGGTTCCTTTTCATGATGCACTGGCACCAGTTCTGGGATAGGAATGAGCTGTACCAATGGGATTGGCTCCACCTGAACCGGAATGGGACCCTTGCCCTAGTGGAAAGGGTAAATAGGGAGATGGCAAAGTCTTTAAACTGGTAAGATGGGGGGAGGGGGGTGGGGGAAGGGATCTATAAGAAATATAAGCAGCCTAAATGTAAACAGAAGAGGAAAAAAGACAGGAAAGAAAATAAGGGAGGACATTGATGGCAAGGGAATAAATATAGTTATAGAACAAGAATCTGAAAAGATGGTTAAACATAAAGTGAAAGGAAATCCTGTTTAAAATGTCTGTACAGCGATGCACACAGTGTCCGTAATAAAACCGGAGCTAGAAGCAATCATGCGGTGGGAGGAACCAGACATGGGGATTACTGAGACGTGGCTATAGAAAACGCGGGACTTAACATTGCAGGGTACATCATATTGAGAAAAAATAAAGGAAAAAGTTGGGGGTGGGTGGAGTAGTTGTACTTATTGGGGATAACATAATGGCAGCTATCAGCAAGACTTAAATAGATTCTGTATGAATAAAAGCTAATAAAGGATCAATCACACTAATAGGTGTAGTCTATAACTTAATAGTGGGAGGTGGAGGAAGGAATATGAAGATAAATTGGGAATTAAGTGAAAAAACATAATAGTCATGGGGGTTCTCAGCTATCTTGATAGTAATTGGACAGAAGAGGTAGGTAAAGGGGTTAAGGGAATGGAGTTCGTACAATGTGTACAGGACTCCTTTCTGATCCAATATATAAAAAGCCCAACAAGGGAAGATTTGCTATTGGATCTAGCGATGGGGAATGAACCAAAACAGATAAGTAAAAGTAGGAGAACATCTAGGCAATAGTGACCATAATATACTATGCTTTTAAGATGATAGAGAAGGACATAAGTATGACAAAAAACAGATAATAGATTGGAGAAAAGTTGATGTTGAGGGGCTGTGAATAGAACTTGGGGAAAATAAAATGGCAACGATATTGGCAAACAACGATGTAGAACAACAATGGGAAGCATTTAAAACAGTTCAAAAAATGCAATATATTCCTCTAGAAGGAAATAACAAATGTAATGCTAATGAGACTCCATGGATGAATAAAGACATAAGGGAACAATTGATGGTTAGGAAAGAGGCATACATTAAGTGCATTGACAGCAGAGCAGTGCATAAGAGAGAATACAAAGAGATTAGGAGAGATGTAATAAAATTAGGAAGGTGAAGAGAAACTATGAATTTAAACTATCAAGGAACATCAAACAAAATAATATTTTATGGGTGCATCATTCCTTTTTTCAAAAAAGGAAAGCTATGATGGAAATATGACAAATAAGCGATGAGTAGGATAATACCACAGGTAATGGTAGAGAGATGGCAGAAATATTAAATAATTATTTAGCTTTGGTGTTTACCAAGGAGATAGAACAGGTAGACATGACACTGAATGATGAGATGAGCAATGAGATATGTGCATTTAACATTTAAAAGGGGATGTTTTAAATAAACTAAACAAACTGTCCTGGAACGGATGGATTGCATCCACGTATTTTAAAAGAATCTAGAGAAGAGATAGCGGAGGCATCACTACATGTTTTTAATAACTTTAGAGAAAGGTGTAGTGCCAGAGGACTGGCGGATGGCAAATGTAATTCCTATGTTTTTTTATTTAAAAAAAAAGGACACAACGTGTCCAGGGAATTATAGACCAGACAGCTTAACATTGGTGGTAGGAAAAATAATAGAATCCCTACTAAAAGAGAGAACAGAAGAACATCAAGAAAAGAACAGTATAATAATGAATCATCAGCATGGACTTCAAAATGGAAAATCTTGCTTGACCAACATGACTGAATTTTTTGGGGAAGTAACAGTGAAGACCCTGGTAATGCTATAGATGTAATTTATCTGGATTTTCAAAAGGCCTTTGATAAGGTGCCCCATGATAGACTAATGAATAAGGTCAGAGAAAGTGGAGTCGGGAGCACGTGGCAGAATGGATTGCTAGCTGACTTCAAGACAGAAAGCAAAGAGTAGGAGTCAAGGATTGCTATTCACAGTAGCAGAAGATGGGAAGTGGTGTTCCACAAAAATGTGCTGGGACTTCTGTTCGCAATTTATATTAGCAATTTGGACTTTGGAATCAAAAACACAATTTCTAGATGACACCAAATTGTGAGGGGATAGTCAATACTAAGGAGTACTGCAACAAATTACAGGAGGACATTAATAAACTTGCAGAATCGGCAAATAATTGGCAAATGAAGTTCAACACCGATAAATGTGAGAATGCATTTTGGTAGGAAGAATAGGGAGGTCACTTATTATTTGGAAGGTGCAAGTCCAGTACACCAATCACTAAAAGTTGCGCTACAAGTTAGCAAAGCCATTTAAAAAAAAAAACCAGCACCAGGCTTTATTTCTAGAAGGATAGAATCGAAAAGTAGGGAAGTTATGCTAAACATATACCAAACCTTGGTTTGACCATACTTAAAGTA
Source organism: Heterodontus francisci (assembly GCF_036365525.1). Lineage (NCBI taxonomy): Eukaryota > Metazoa > Chordata > Chondrichthyes > Heterodontiformes > Heterodontidae > Heterodontus > Heterodontus francisci. The sequence continues at coordinate 38,380,873 of NC_090390.1, read as the reverse complement.
CTGTGTATAGTTCTGGCCACTGCACTTTAGGAAGGATATGAAGATCCTTTGAGAGGGTGCAGTGGAGAATCACCAGAAAGGTTCCAAGAATGAGGGAATTTAGCTAGCTACCAGGCTAGGTTGAAGTTTGGGTTGTTCTCCTTGAGCAAAGGAGGTTGAGGGGAGATTTGATAGAGATGCACAAGATTATGACAAGTTTATATAAGGTAGATAATGCAAAGCTGTTCCCAATAGCTGATGGTACAAGGACCAGGGGGCACAAATTTAAGGTTTTGGGTAAGAGATATAGGGGGAATATGAGAATTTTTTTTTTCCAGATAGTTACCACTCACTGCATCTTTCTGCCTATGAGGGTGGTGGAACTGGAGATGATTGATTTCAAAGCGAAATTGGATGGGCACTTCAGGGAAATAAACTTGCAGGGCTTTGGGGTTGGAGCAGGGGAATGGGACTAACTTAATTGCTCTACAGAGAGCTGGCGTGGACTTGATGGGCTGAATGGCTTCCTTCTGTGTTGTTATGACTATCATATGTAAGGATGTGCTGCTGTCCTGTTGGGCATGTTAATTTCTAGGTAGCTGGTTTCAGAGTAGTGGTCTGTCCTGTTCTTCCAAATTAATCATGTAACTAATATAAAAAGATGTATTCTGATGTTTACCATGATTTTGTGAAATTATGTCTAGTTATGTAGGTATTTCAGTACCCTTTTATGATCCCTTGTGTGGTTCAGGAAGTTTAGACATTGGGTAACAGCTGTATAGGCAGGGAATATCCCAGGTCTGTTGCTAGCTTATGCTGTTAGTTGATCTTAACTGGACTATGGAAGGAACAATGTAATTACCCTCCGTGTCTTTGGGGAGGAAAAAAAGCAGGCAGGGTTCCCATTCCTGATTGCTGCCAACTGACTCCTGCATTGGGTGAGGACAAGATTTGACTTGTCTGTGATGTCCAAACGTGTTCAAATAATTAACTTGTCATACTGTCAAGACTTCCAAATGAATAATAGCCTCCTGGGTGGTACCATAGGACAACCAATCCATTGGAACCTAATCCCATGAAGGAATAAAATCTTTCAGGTGAGGAAGGCAGGAAATCCATGAGAGGAAAAAAGAGATGGCAGCAAATATTTTTATAAAATTAATCATTTTGGGAGCAGTAAGTAAGAGCAAACTTTGTACACATTTGGAAAAAGGTGATAATCCTGGATGACTCCTATGATAGGCTGGAATGGAGTTTAGTTTAATAATGGCAGATGTCTTTTTAAAAAAAAAAAAATCAGCAAATATTCTTTTAAATCTCTTGTTTAACCTTTTTTTGAAATCTGTTGCAAGTGAGCACTGATGAATCTTTGCAGTTCAAAATATTGAGAGCATGTTCCCAGTGCTTCCTACATCTTGGAGGCATTTGCTGGACTTTCAAATGCATATAAATAGCTGAAGAACTGTAACAACTGAACATGGAAATTTTGCGTGGTCTTTTTTTCATGAACTTCATATATGAACATCAGCCAGCTACCAGGAAAAAAAGATTTTTTTTTTGTCTGTAGTAAAAAGAATTCTTGTCTGTAGTATTTTTTGAGTGGCCAAGAAGGTTTGACCATAGTACTTGTGTGGAGGAATGGTAGGAAGAGTGTTGCAAATCTGGTGTTGCTGATTTATGTTTCACTTTTTTTTTATTATAAGGAAGAATGCTTACTTAGCAGTGTCCCTGTGCAGGGTTTTGCTTGGTGCCTGTCACTGTAGTAATATTACAAAAGAGCATTCACACTAGCTATAGGAAGCTGTGTTAACTGACGAGCTGCACTTAGCGTTTTCCTTCTCATACAAACCGGATACTAGGAGTGAGAATAATCCACAGAAATTGCCCATACAGAAAAATTAAGCAAGAGAAATGGAAATGTGAAACATTGCAACAATGAAAAGGGATTAATCAATCTTGTGTTATTTCAGTGTTGCACAGTAATTTGTCCAGACTAGAACAATGTTATCAATTTAAAGTGGCGTACTAAACATCAGTTTTACAATTGTTACAATTAGCTACAGATTAAGTACAAAATGCTTAAGACTAATAATTGTGCTTAACATCAGGAACTGTCTGAAGACTACTTGGAGTGTATGTGTTTATAGAAATTAAGTGGCACTGAGATCTCTTATAATTTAAGAACATTACCTGTATGTGTAAATTATAAGCCATAAACAGAAGACAATTTATGGTTCATGTTTTGGAGATAAATTGATCAACTTCTACATTGATGCAGTCCAGTCTACCTCTGAAATGTAAAGCTATTGTAGCATGTTTCAACATGGCGTGTACTATTAAGCCTTCACTGAAAGACTAAGGTCTTGGAAACATATCTTGTATAGAGTTCCATATCAAATCTTAATTGTATATTGTTGACAGATTACTAACTGATGTACCAGTAAGTAAAGAGCAAATGGTAGGAAATAGAATTTGAGCTTCATCCTTCGATGGTGGGTGTGGGTAGGGGAGAGAAAAGTGCCCTGTTGGCATGTTATATTGAAAGGTGCTCTGGTCTGCATATGTTTTTACTGGCTCTACTCTAATACAATGTACAGTCAGAAAAGAGGGACAACTGGGAATATTTCACTACATGTTGAGATATTGAAAAAGAATATGAAAGGGAAGGGCAATGGGATTAGACAGCTCCACATGAAAAGCTGGTACTTGCACGGACACATTTGAGTGGCCTATTTTTCTATGCTGTAACTTCTATGCCTGCTGAAAACTAGAGAGGACAGTTGTGTCTGGGCAAGTAAGCCACAGAGTTAGATCTTTTAAACAAATAATTACTGGAATATTTTTAAAGAACTACAGAAATAAAGTGGAAGCTATTTGCTGTGTGGCTTTCTAGTGAAATAACACATACCTGTATTTTTTAAAATTCATTCATGGGATGTGGACGTCACTGGCTAGGCCAGCATTTATTGCGCATCCCTAATTGCTCTTGAGAAGGTTGTGGTGAGCTGCCTTCTTGAACCGTTGCAGTCCATGTAAGGTAGGTAGACCCACAGTACTGTTAGGAAGGGAGTTTCAGAATTTTGACCCAGCGATAGTGAAGGAACGGCAATATAGTTCCATGACAGGATGGTGTTTGACTTGGAGGGGAACTTTCAGGTGGTGGTCCCATGCATTTGCTGCCCTTGTCCTTCTTGTTGGTAGAGGTCGCGGGTTTGGAAGGTGCTGTCGAAGGAGCATTGGTGCGTTGCTGCAGTGCATCTTGTAGATGGTACACACTGCTGCCAGTGTGTGTCGGTGGAGGGAGTGAATGTTTGTGGATGAGGTGCCAATCAAGCGGGCTGCTTGTTTGGTGTTGAGCTTCTTGAGTGTTGTTGGAGCTGCACCCATCCAGGCAAGTGGAGAGTATTCCATCACATTCCTGACTTGTGCCTTGTAGATGGTGGACAGGCTTTGGGGAGTCAGGAGGTGAGTTACTCACCACAGGATTCCTAGCCTCTGACCTGCTCTTGTAGCCACGGTATTTATATGGCTATGCCAGTTCAGTTTCTGGTCAATGGTAGCCCCTAGGATGTTGATAATGGGGGATTCAGTGATGGTAATGTCATTGAATGTCAAGGGGAGATGGTCATTGCCTGGCACTTGTGTGGCGCGAATGTCACTTGCCACTTATCAGTCCAAGCCTGGATATTGTCCAGGTCTTGCTGCATTTCTGCATGGACTGCTTCAGTATCTGAGGAGTCACGAATGGTGCTGAACATTGTGCAATTATCAGCGAACATCCCCACTTCTGACCTTTTATGATTGAGGGAAGGTCATCGATGAAGCAGCTGAAGATGGTTGGGCCTAGGACACTACCCTGAGGAACTCCTGCAGTGATGTACTGGAGCTCAGATGATTGGCCTCCAACAACCATCTTCCTTTGCTCTAGGTATGACTCCAACCAGCGGAGAGTTTTCCCCCCCGATTCCCATTGACTGCAGTTTTGCTAGGGCTCCTTGATGCCATACTCGGTCAAATGCTGCCTTGATGTCAAGGGCAGTGACTCTCACCTCACCTCTTGGTTCAAATATGGACAAAAAGGCTGAACTCAAGGCTATAATGAGGTCAGGAGCTGAGTGGCCCTGGCGGAACCCAAACTGAGCGTCAGAGCAGGTTGTTCAGCAAGTGCCGCTTGATGGCACTGCTGATGACACTTTCCATCACTTTACTGATTGAGAGTAGACTGGGGCAGTAATTGGCCAGGTGGACTTGTCCTGCTTTTTGTGTACAGGACATACCTGGGCAATTTTCCATATTGCTGGGTAGATGCCAGTGTTGCAGCTGTACTGGAATAGCTTGGCTAGGGGCGCAGCAAGTTCTGGAGCACGGGTCCTCAGTATTATTACAGGAATATTATCAGGGCCCATAGCCTTTGCAGTATCCAGTGCCTTCAGTTGTTTCTTGATATCACACGGAATGCATTGAATTGGCTGAGTTCTGGCATCTGTGATGCTGGGGGCTTCAGGAGGAGGCTGAGATGGATCATCAACTCGGCACTTCTGGCTTTAATTGTCCACTACCATTCACGACTGGATGTGGCAGGACTGCAGAGCTTAGATCTGTCCCATTGGTCATGGGATTGCTTAGCTCTGTCTATCGCATGCTGCTTATGCTGTTTGGCAGGCAAGTAGTCCTGTGTTGTAGTTTCACCAGGTTGACCCCTCATTTTGAGGTATGCCTGATGCTACTCCTGGCATGCTCTCCTGCACTCTTCATTGAACCAGGGTTGTCTCCTGGCTTGATGGTTATGGTAGAGTGGGGGACATGCCGTCCATGAGGTTAGATTGTGGTTGAGTACAAGTTTGCTGATGCTGATGGCCCACAGCACCTCATGGATGTTCAGTTTTGCATTGCTAGATCTGTTCGAAATCTATTCCATTTAGCACGGTGATAGTGCCACACAACACGATGGAGGGTATCCTCAATGTGAAGGTGGGGCTTCATCTCCACAAGGACTGTGGTCGCTCTTACCAATACTGTCATGGATAGATGCATCTGCAGCAGGCAGATTGAGGATGAGGTCAAGCATGTTTTTCCCTCTTGTTGGTTCCCTCACCACCTGCTGCATACCCAGTCTAGCAGCTATGTCCTTTAGGATTCAGCCAGCTTGGTCAGTAGTGGTGCTACCAAGCCACTCTTGGTGATGGACATTGATGTCCCCAACCCAGAGTACATTCTGCGCCCTTGCCACCCTCAGTGCTTCCTCCAAGTTGTGTTTATGGAGTACTAACTTATCAGCAGAGGTTCCTTGCCCATGTTTAACCTGTTGCCATGAGACTTCATGGGGTCTGGAGTCAATGTTGAGGACTTCCAGGGCAACTGCCTCCCTACTGTATACCACTGTGCTGCCACCTCAGCTAGGTCTGTCCTGCCGGTAGGACAGGACATACTCTGGGATGGTGATGGCAGTGTCTGGGACATTGTCTGTCAGGTATGATTCCGTGAGTATGACTATGTCAGGCTGTTGCTTGACTAGTCTGTGGGACAGCTCTCCCAGCTTTGGCACATGCCCCCAGATGTTGGTAAGGAGGACTTTGGAGGGTTGACAGGGCTGGGTTTGCCTTTGCCATTGTCGTTTCCGGTGCCTAGGTCGATGCCGGGTGGTCCATCTGGTTTCATTTTATTTTATTGACTTCGTAGCAGTTAGCTACAACTGAGTGGTGTTTCAGAGGGCATGTAAGAGTCAACCACATTGCTGTGGGTCTGGAGTCACATGTAGACCAGACCAGGTAAGGACAGCAGATTTCTTTCCCTAAAGGGCATTAGTGAACCAGATGGGTTTTTACAACAATTGACAATGGTTTCATGACCATCATTAGACTAGCTTTTAATTCCAGATTTATTAATTGAATTCAAATTCCACCCTATTCTGTGGTGAGATTTGAACCCATGCCCCTATAGCAATACCCTGTAAAGGTCTGCTACCCGACCCAACCCGACAGGACCCAATGACGTGTTCGGGTCGGGTCGGGCCCCTCTTCTGGGTCTGGCTTTCAGGATCGGGTCGGGCCGGGCCGGACACACACGGTAAGTGCTCTGCCGCTAAATATTAAAAATCAAAAAACTTACTTGAGTGATGGGTCTGGGACAAAACTGAGTCTGTGCAGTGAGTGAGTGATGTCACTATGATGTCATCATGCATGCGCAGCAACTTCGTGGAGCTTCCCAATCGGAAGGTAAGTAAAGGGATGGTTGGGGTAAAGTCGGAGGGACTCTGGCTGGGTTGGGCTCGGGTCTGCTGTGGATCAGTTGGGTTCTTTTTCCAGACCTAAGCAGGCCTTTCATATCCTGGGTCTCTGGGTTACTAGTCCAGTGACAATACTACTACGCCACCACTTCCCCACCATTTGAAATATCTAATTCTTTCCCCACTTAAACATGAGGTAGAACACCATTATGGTAACTCTAGGATGAGGCAACTTATTGCTTTGTCTTGACTTTTTTTTTCTGTTGCTATTTGGGGCCTGAAGGAAGAAAATGAACTTGGGGATGGGAGTAGTTTCTGTATGGGAATTCTATGCATGAACATACAAAGGCCATGAAGCTTTTTTTTTTGTTTCCATGTAGTGATCATATATAGAAGGGAAGGGTGAGCTGTGGCTTTTGGGAACTAGTCGTAGAGAGGCTGGGCCGGGATCGAGCAGCCGTGTTTCATGTATCTTCTTGTCTTTGATCAACTTTTGTATAAATGGGAGTTTATTTTTATAATGGCAGGCATAAGATAACACATTGAAAAAGGGTGTCCTCTTCGTAGTCCTTTTACTGTACCACTTGGTTCTTTGGTATATGTGTATATCCACCACTCTGTTGCACAATGCAGTGGCACAGCTGTTGCAATGCTGCCTTATTGCCTAATATGTTTGAATGTAAAATGAAATATAACCTCATTTTAATGTACTTGTTGAGACTGAGGTTCATTGTGTTCATTTTATCATTGCTGATAATCAGTACTGTGATGAATTGCTGTTTAAAAAGTAATAGTGCTCCCTTTATACTCTGGAGAGAATAGAGGATGCAAGCTATCCTAAAGTTGTATTTAATTTTCTTTCAGTGAAAGGCTAATGTAAAAGCCTAATTTGTCTTGCACTACTTCTTTATTTGTTCTCTGAAGAAATTGTGCTATAAAATTGGCCAAACAACGCAATTTGATTGAATTGCATATGGTAATTACTTCTGTTTGTTTTGGGCGGGGGGAGTGGTGGACGGTACAGGGGAGGAAAGTGCATTGCATCATTTGGAAAACAGGAAATTCCTGTTTTATCTGTATAATTAGTCACCACCTAACTAAATCTTGGGGACACGCAGCTTTGAAATGTCCAGTTTCTGAGAATGTAAATTCATTAGCAGGTTATTAATTACTGAGAGAAGAGCAAGCACCCTCCTGGTTTTCTTTGAGAAATTTCACATACTTCTAGCTTCCCATCTCCATTTTGTATTTTTTGTTTAATATCTAGAGTAGTTTCTAAACTTATTTTCTAAGATGTTCTGTTTTATACTATGTAGAAGCCAATATAAAGCTGTGGCTCTTGCGTTTTATTTATATTTAACAGTCTACAATTAGACAACCTGAACAGTTATACAACAGCCTTTACTTTATATAGTGCCTTTTAACATAATAAAATGCGCCATCATGCTTCACAAGGGCATTATAAAACATATGACACCGAACCACATGTGACATTAGAGCAGATGACCAAAAGCTTGGTTAAAGAGGTATGTTTTAAGGAGTGTCTTAAAGGAAGAAAGCAAGGTAGACAGGCTAAGGGCCCAGGCGGTTGAAGGCATGACCACCAATGGTGGAACAGTTAAAATTGGGAATGCTTAAGAGGTCTGAATTAGAAGAGCATAGATAACTCTGAGGATTGTTGGAATGGAAGAAATTTACAGAGATGTGAAGGGGGAAGGCCATGGATGGATTTGAAAACAAAGATGAGAATTTTAAATTGAGGTGTTGCTTGACATGGAGCCAGACATGCAGCCACCGTAGGCCAGTGAGCACAGGGAAGATGGGTGAACAGGACTTGGTTCAAGTTAGGACATGTGCAGCAGAGTTTTGGATGGCCTGAAATTTACAGAAGGTTGAATGTAGGAGGTTGCCCAGAAGTGCATTGGAATCGTCAAGACTGGAGGTAACAAAGGCAGGGATGAGGGTTTCAACAGCAGCTGAGCTGAGGCATCGGGTGGTGTTATGGAGGTGGAACTAGGGGACCTTGGTGACTGCGTGGATACATGGTTGGAAGCTCAACTCTGGGTCAAGTATGACACCGAGGTTGCCAGCAGCCTGAAACAGTTGCCAGGGTGAAGAAGCAGTGTCTTTAGTGGGGACATACTGTTGAAATTAGCCTCCACGTTCTCTAAATCCAATGACTGGAGGTATTGGTTAGAGCACTTTACAGATCAGAAAATAATTAACAGATGGGAGAGGCCATTCAGCCTATTTCTGTTCATTGATCCAGAGATACCCTATGGTACTGAACCCAGGACATTTTCAATGTCCAGTCTACGAAGGTTCCTAGATATCTCAATTTCTTCAGCCAGTTCAACAATATTTGTGCAGTGTGTCTGTCACCATTTTTTTTTCTTCCAACCTACAACACTTTACATTTTAAATTTCAGTTGCCCATTCACGTATTTTGTCCAACTCACTTTTTTTTAAATTTTGAGTTGCCTCATTCCAATCAACTGCCTGTTTCAGTTTCCTGAATCAAAGTATCCTACTTCTTCGTCCCATCTTCTCCCCCAACCCCAACCTGGACTTACTCCTCTGGCAAGTACCTGTTAGCTACGCAGTGGTAGCAAACCCATAAGTCAAAAGGCCAGAATCATAGAATTATATGGCACAGAAGGATGCCATTTGGTCCATTGTGCCTATGATGGCTCTTTTGAAAGAGCAGTGCGTTTTAGTTCCACATCCTGGCTTTTGTCACATGCACATTCCTATGGAATCTGTTTCTCAGGTAGTGCGTTCCAGATCTTAACCTTCTGTGCAAGTAATCGTTCTCCTAATTTCCCTTGAGTTCTTTTGCTAACTATTTTAAAAATTATGACTGCTGGTAACCAAACCACTTGCTGGCGGAAACATTTTCTCCCTACTTTACCAAAACCCCATATAGTTTGAAATCGCTCTATTAAATCTCCCTTTAACCTTCCCTGGTCTCAGGAGAACAAATCCCTGCTTCTGCAGTTTCTCCACATACTTGAAGTCCCTCAGTCCTGGTAAACCTCCTCTACAATATCTTCAAGGTCTTGGACATTTTTTCCTAAAAGTGTGGTGCCTAGAATTGTACACAATACTCCAGCTAAGGCCTAACCAGTAATTTTATTGTTTTGTAAAGGTTTAGCATGGCTTTCTTGTTTTTGTATTCAACGCCCCTCTTTACCAAGCCAAATATCCAATATGTTTTCTTTAACTATCTCATCAATTATTAAAGATCTTTGACTATGTAACCCCCCCCCCCCCCACCCACTTTGAAATAGTACCATTTTGATTAGTGAGGTTCAAGCCCCACGGTGTTATCTATGCCAGCACTTTATTACAGTACTGAGGGGTGTGTGACTTTGTTGGAAGTGCTGTCTTCCAGATGAGACATTAAAACTCCTTCCTTTTTCATTGGCTGTAAAGGATCCTGTGGTACTATTTGATCATTGGCTGTGAAACACTTTAAGGACACAAAAGGCATCATGTAAATCCAAGCTATTTATCCTTCAGCCAATTTCACAGAATCAGAGTTGTTAGTGCAGAAGGAGGCCATTCGGCCCATCGTGCCTGCACTGGCTTTCCAAATGAGCAGTTCAATTAGTGCCATTCCCCCGCCTTCTCCCCATAACCCTGCACGTTCTTTCTTTTTCAGATAACGGTCTAATTCCCTTTTAATGCTTCAGTTGAACCTGCCTCCACCACACTCTTAAGCAGTGCATTCCAGACCTTAACCACTCGCTGCATGAAAAAGTTTTTCCTCATGCCACTTTAATTTCTCTTTAAATCTGTGCCCTCTTGTTCTCAATCCTTTCACAAGTGGAAACAGTTTCTCACTCTCTCTCTACTCAGTCCAGACGCTGCATGATTTTTTGAATGTGTCTATCAAATCACCTCTCAGCCTTCCCCAAGAAAAACAGTCCTAACTTCTCCAATCTATCTTCATAACTGAAGTTCCTCATCCCTGGAATCATTCTCGTGAATCTTTTCTGTACTCGCGTCTTTCTTAAAGTGTGGTGCCTAGAACTGGATGCAGTACTCCAGCTGAGGCTGCACTAGTGTCTTTATACAAGTTCAATATAATCTCCTTGCTCTTGTACTCTACGCCCCTATTAATAAAGCCCCAGGATACTGTATGCTTTATTAACTGCTCACTCAACCTGACCTGTCACCTTCGATGACTTATGCACATATACACCCAGGTCCCTCTGCTCCTGCACCTTCTTTGGAATTGTGCACTTTATTTTATATTGTGTCTCCATGTTCTTCCTACCAAAATGAATCACTTCACAATTCTCGGCATTAAATTTCATCTGCCACCTGTCTGCCCATTCCACCAACTTGTCTATATCCTTTTGAAGTTCTACACTATCCTCGCAGTTCGCAATGCTTCCAAGTTTCATATCATCTGCAAATTTTGAAACTGTGCCCTGTACACCAAGGTCTAGGTCGTTAATATATATCCGGAAAAGCAAGGGTCCCAACACTGACCCCTGGGGACTCCACTACAAACATTCCTCCAGCCCGAAAAATATCCATTAACCGCTAATTTTGTATCCATGTTGCTACCGTCCCTTTTATTCCATGAGCTACAAGCTTGCTCACCAGTCTGTTGTGTGACACTGTAGCAAACACCTTTTGAAAGTCCATGTACACCACATCAACAGCATTGCCATCATCAACCCTCTCTGTTACCTCCTCAAAAAACTCCAGCAAGTTAGTTAAACATAATTTTCCCTTATGAAATCCATGCTGGCTTTCTTTAATTAACCCACATTTATTCATGTAACTATTAATTTTGTCCTGAGTTATTTTTTTTCTAGAAGTTTCCCCACTGCCGAAGTTGGACTGACTGGCCTGCAGTTGCTGGGCTTATCTTTACACCCTTTTTTGAACAAGGGTGTAATGTTTGCAATTCTCCAGTCCTCTGGCACCACCCCCCAGTCTAAGGAAGACTGAAAAATTATAGCCAGTGCCTCTACGATTTCCACCCACCCTCCCCTTAGTATCTTTTGGATGCATCTTATTTGGTGCGGGTGCTTTAACCACTTGAAGTACAGACAGCCTATCTAATACTTCCTTTTAATCAAGTTTAAACCCATCTAGTGTCTGAACAAAAACAAGAAATGCTGGAACCACTCAGCAGGTCTGTAAGTTCCGAAGAAGGGTCACTGACCCGAAACGTTAACTCTGCTTCTCTTTCCACAGATGTTGCCAGACCTGCTGAGTGGTTCCAGCATTTCTTGTTTTTATTTCAGATTTCCAGCATCCGCAGTATTTTGCTTTTATTTTAGTGTCGGAATTACCTCCTCTTTCACCATTGCCTGGGTTGCTGCATCTTTCTTTGTTTTTACCAGCTTCCAAAATTTAACCTTAATCCCCACCTCTTTGAGCTTAATAGGCTTTTGTGTGGAATTTCAAAGTCTAAATGCACCACAGTGTAAAACTTAACAATATCTGCTTTGGTTTTCTCTTCTTCAAAATTGTAAGGAGGTTAATCAAGCAAGATCTTTCCCTTCTGCAGCCATGTTGTCTGCTGTTTACCAAGTTGTACTGATATTGTTCAGGTTTACTCCTAATAATTTCATTATTTTATAAACTAAGATCTGTAATTGTTTGTGGCTGCTTTATCATCTTTGACACCAGGTTAACCTGCTTCCAATCTACTGGTACCACCCTAATGCCCATTGACCTCTCATAATGACTGTCAGTATGTCACACATGTCCTGCCTAAACTTCCTCCTCCATATTCTAGGATAGATACCATCAATCTAGAAATTATTGATTTGTTGTTGGCCCATTTAACCCATCTAGGGCATCCATCACATTTTTATAAAAGTTATTAATACTACATGGTTGCTTTTCCCACCATTGCAACAGTGACTGCACTTCAAAAGTACTTCATTGGCTCTAAAGCATTTTAGGACATTGAGGCCATGAAAGGCACTATGTAATTGCAGTTCTATATTTGTGCCATCAATTAAATTAAGCTTGCAATTGGATTCTGCATCCAGATAAAGTAGATAAGAAGCAACACTGGTCCAATCACTAACTCCTGTGAACTGCACCCAGCAATCTCACTACATTTCTTACAAGTACTGCTGTTTTATCCAATTTCTTACCAAGCTCTTCATTCTTCCCTGAATTTAAATTTGTTATTACTTCATGTGGGTTTTTGTCAAGGAACTAGGAGTCTGAATAAACTATACTGTTTGTTCTTAACATAAAGAAATGAAGGTAGATTATTTAGTACCTTTTCTCTGATCTGTTTTAACTTTAAACAACTTACTACGGAGGTACTCCTTCAATCTACTCCTTCATATAAGTTCCATTGTTTTACCCAGTATTGACATGAGACTGGCCCTGTAATTATCCAGACCAGTTTTGTCCTTTTTTGAATGTAGGTTCTGTTCATGAGCTTCCAGCTTTCATTAGTGCAACCAGTGCCTGACAAATTTCCTGTTGGTCTCCTTCAGCATTCTGGGATATATGTTACCTATCTCATGGGAGATGTTGGTCATTATTGGAGCAGATAATACAGGCATGTTGTGACATAAAATTCCGTACATCAATCATACTGTCATAGTTGGAAGATATACAGGAAAGAGGAGAGGGAAGGATGGATTTGGAGAAATGGGGAGAGGGAATGAATGAGGAATAGAGTTGGATGTGGATATATACAGAACTGAAAATAAGTGTTCATACACAGTGAGTAACAGACAGTTTAGAACACTGAAAGAGACCAGGATTATTGAAAATAAGCAGAGTCTTTTTATCGGGGGACAATTCTTTTAACGTACTTGATAGGCAACTGCACAGCAGATCTGTTAATGTACTTCAACATGGCCAGGTTGGCAGTTTGATTCAGTACTGCTTTAAGAAAGCTGGAATTGTACAATGCAGTGTAATGAGAAGGCTGTCTAAATGCAGAATACTAATCATTTCAGCACTTGCCATTTGCCATTTTATGTTTTATTTAACCATGCAACTATGGTAGACTGATCTTTCTTGGCACACATATTTAAATATATTTAGTGTCCTGCAAAATCCGATTGAAACTAAGGTACATCAGTATGATGAAAATACAGTTGTTTACTACAATTCAATTTTATCCATCCAGGTTTACAACTGTGGAAGATAAAAGAAAATCTCTTAATTATCAAGGTCACTTGGGGGTTGCATTATAAAGTGTCTTTGAGTATACTATTCCTCTGTCAGTTTGTGAACAATACAATTACTGTAAGTTGTGTTTACAGATCGTAACAATAATTTGATCATGTATGGCAGTCACGAGTTGCTAATATGCTTTTTTAATACTTCTGAGGTAAATTGCAGTAATTTTGTTAGTAATTGCAGCACAGTGTTTACATCAGCCTGTCAGTTTCAGAGATGAGAACAGAACACCCAGTTTTAATGTATTTGCAAACTGAAGACTATTCTGGCCAGTTATAAAAGTTTATTAGCATAGCACTTACCACCTGATTTGTAAATACTACTTCATTTGGTACTGAAAATGAGCAATGTAGGAGGGGAAACCTAATGAACTGAAATTATTGCAAGAATTTGTTTTTGTTTAGAGAGGGAAATCCCGATCACTGGCTAATAATTAACTTTTGTAAAAGTTTTGTTTTATCATAGTATTCTCCCTTAACCTACTCTTGCAATATACAATCCCTGCCATTTTCTGAATGAGGTCAACTTTCTCCTGCACTCGTAGCCCTCAACTCTAAATCTCCACCTTCTCCATTGACCCTAGGGCTGTTGCCAATTGCCACAACTGCACATCCAGCAGTAAGACCTGGATGAACCAATTTATTTGCAGCAAACTAGTGGCAAAACCCAGTCCATGGTCAGGCTTCTTGGCTCCCACAAACACATGGCCTCAACTCCCGGCAGGTCTGTGTCTGGCACCTCAGATTAAACATAGACGAGCTGAATCTTCTGTGTTGTTAAATCATGAGCTCAGCTTCCTCACCCATAAGTAAATAGCTTTCATTTGCTTTAATGCTGCCTGAATTTGCCCCTGTCTTCTCCCTCGACTGCCGAAATGTAAATCGCTACTTTCAGTTGGAGACTGGATTTTGCCAATAATATCCCTGCTGCCCACAGGGAAGCTTGTACGTATATTTCTTAAACAACTGTCCCATGGCAGGTTACTGTAAGTTAGAGGATACAGTATTTTATAACATGAATGTTGTCATTGGTATTTTTTAAATTGTTGATCTACTTTCCTAAACCTGTAAGACAGTAAAGGTAGTTTCCATCTTCTGTAACAGCTGCTTATATAGTCAGCACTTAGTTTGTTTCTTGGAAACTTAATAAAAACTTCAATTTTAAATAGTACTGATGAACATAAGAAATAGGAGTGGGAGGAGACCATGTGGCCTGTCAAGCTTGCTCTGCCATTCAATACAATCATGGCTGATCTCTGGCTTCAACTTCACTTTCTTGCCTGCTCCCCATATCCCTTGATTTCCCAAGAGACTAAAAATCTGTCTGTCCCAGCCTTAAATATATTCAACAATGGAGCATCCACAACACTCTCGGGTAGAGAATTTCAAAAATTCACAACCCTTTGAGTGAAATAGCTTCTCATCTCTGTCCTAAATGATTGTCCCCTTATCCTGAGACTGTGCCCATGTGTTTTAGATTCCCTGACCAGCAGAAACTGTGTCTACCCTATCAGGCCCCTTCAGAATCATCTATGTTTCAGTGAGATAATCCCTAATTTTTCTAAACTCCAGAGAGTATAGGCCCAATTTACCCAGCCTCTCATCATAGGACAACCCTCTCATTCCAGAGACCAGTCTAGTGAACCTTTGCTGTACCGCCTCCAATGCAAGCAGTCCTTTAAAAATGGAAACCAAAACTACGCACAGTACTCAGATGTGATCTTACCAAAGCCCTGTACAACTGTAGCAAGACTTCTTTATTCCTGTACTCCAATCCCCTTGCAATAAAGGCCAGCATGCAATTTGCCTTCCTAATTGCTTGCTTTACATGCATGTTAACTTTGTGTACATCCAAGTCTCTGTGAACATCAGCATTTAAAAGTTTCTCACCTTTTTTTTTAAAGAAAAAAGTTCTGCTTTTCTATTCTGTCGTGGTCCTGTAGTTTTTTTTCAGAATATGCGGTTTGCCTTTAAGGCTTGCAAGCTATCAGTATTCCTTTAAGAACCAGCAAGCCTCAGGAGTTATATGAAGGTGCATTTTCATTGCCTTGGAAACGGCTATTTGGAGACTGCGATTCAAAGGGTGCATTCTTGTTACCATAGAAACAGCCACTGGGAGTGAGTCTCATGCGATTACATTTGTTACAATTCAGTTTTGAACTGGCTTTGTGTTGAAGACAGTTTGTTCTAACAGAACACAGACATAGAGGACACAGCTGTGTTAAGCACACCTGAAAAAGATCTCTCAACTATTTAAACTGAAGGAATAGGATTTTGGTTTGTTTATTATTATC
This sequence comes from Heterodontus francisci, assembly GCF_036365525.1. Classification (NCBI taxonomy): domain Eukaryota; kingdom Metazoa; phylum Chordata; class Chondrichthyes; order Heterodontiformes; family Heterodontidae; genus Heterodontus; species Heterodontus francisci. The sequence goes on along the minus strand of NC_090390.1, from coordinate 38,365,193 downwards.
TCTCAAAATTCTAAGAAAAAGTCAAGCCAAAACGCTGATCTGTGGTAATTTAAATTGAAGAAAGGGCAGTTAAACTGTGACAATCTTTTATCCCTCCAAACTCTAAAGTCAAATTGATTCTGTTGAAAGTGTTTGCAAGTCGTTAATTGAAGTAACATTCTGTGAGGACTTCGAGCAACATTGGACTGTAAATTTGCAAGGACTCTTTTTTTTTATTTTAAATGTTTATATCATAGTGTTTAAGAATTTAGTTCTTCTAATTAGAGTTAATTTATTGATGTAAAGACACCTGGTTTTGTTGGCCTCATTCGGAGGCTAATGGATGGTACAATTTGGTTGGCTGTTTCTTGAATTTGGAAAGTTTTAAATCCTACGTTAGCCGATCTATGGAGCGACAGGACTGAATTAACAGTGCGTTGGTCCCACCACAATCCAAATCGTATATTTTGATTGGGGGGCTTTAACGGGAGCAGTTGATCATAACGATTCTTACGGCCAAAGTGAATAACTTCACACTTGCCCACATTATACTCCATCTGCCATTTTGTTGCTCACTCATTTAACCTGTTTATATCTCTTTGCAGCCTCTCTCTTCATCTTCCCCTCAGCTTACCTTTCCACCTAGCTTTGTTCCATCAGAAAACTTAGATGAAGAGACAGAGTAATATATCTAAGTTATTAATATTGATTGTAAGTTGCTGAGGCTGCAGTGGTGGCTAAGCATTTGCAAATTGTACAGCCAACTATTGCAGTAACCAGTTGGAAACTTGGTTCACTGTTTGCCTGTATGACGCAGAACATAACCATTTTAAAACATGCTGTTGATTAACGTTGAAGTGCTGGAAAAACTGAGATTGCAAGAAAAGTATCTTCCACCCTACCTGAGACTTTAGCCATTTCTCTGCAACTGCTGCACAATTGTCACCAATGTTCGGTGCACCATATTTCTCTCTCCTTTCTATGTGGTAGTCCTCTTGCCTCTGAGTCAGAAAGTTGTGGGTTTAAGCCCCACTCCAGAGACTTGAGAGCATAATCCAGGGTGACACTGAGGGAGCATTGTATTGTCGGAGGTACCAATTTTTGGATGAGATGTTAAATGGAGGCCCTGTCTCCTCCTTTGGATGTCAAAGATCCCACTGCACTATTTGAAGAAGAGCAAGGTAATTCCTCCTGGTTTCCAAGCAAGGAGTGATCAATAAAACAATAGCTGGCATTTTACAGAGCTCCTGCATCAGGTTCCGTGGTGGGGGGGGAGCCGGAAGATCATTTGGGCAGCGGCCTGCTGTGCAGCCTGATGCCAGGAGGGCTGCGCCTGATCTTCCTGGCAGCGGCAAGGCTCCATGGCGGCTCTCCCTGCCGCTGGGTAGTGGGACCTTGATTAAAATATTCAAATTACCACATTGTACATTTGAATAAAATTGACTCCAATCTTAACTTCAGGCCATGATGTGCTGAGGGTGGCCAGCACTCGTGCGCACCCCCATTTTCCTGTCTGGGGAAAGCAAGCGCTGCAGTGGTGGGGAAGGATCGAACTTAAGATTTAGTGTTTTTGGTGGGGTGAACAGGGTAAAACTTTCATCATTAATGTCGGGGACAGCGGGAAGCGGTGACCTCTGAACTTGGTTCAGTTTGTGGGGGGGGGTGAGGGTAAGTGTTTATGGGGGGCAGTAGACAGCAAATAATCCTTATTATTGGGGGTGGGAAAAGGGTGGCAGATTTTTTATTGGAACAGTGGGGTGGGGGTATAACCTTTAAAATGTAAATTAACTGGCTGCCTTTTAAAAATGGCGCTGGTACCTGCGCATAGGCAGCTGATGCTATTGCTGGTGTTGGAGAACCCGCCCCCTCCTCATAATTGTTGGGGGGGGGGGGCAGCCAGACCAGGTCATTCGCGTGGGCTGCTAAGAAGATCATGTCGGCGCATGGCCCACACATGTGGTCTGCCATTTTTGGCAGTAGGTGCATAAATACAGGCCAGTATTACTAATAGAGATTATCTGGTCATTTATCTGGTTTTGGGACCTTGCTGTGCACAAATAGGCTTCTGTGTTTCCCTACATTACGACTGACTACACTACAGAAATACTTGATTGACTCTTATCTGCTTTTGGGATGGCCTGAGGTCATGAAAAGTGATATATAAATGCAATTTCTTTTCTCCAATTCCTTGTCACTAGCTCTCTCTCATCTATTCTTTTGTATGTCTTTCATATTTGTCTACGTATTAAATTTACCTTCAGACTTTTTTTTCTGTGATTCTGTCTCTTTTCTGTCCTACAGGTTGTCCCTTTGTCTGTCTGACTTCCCAATCCCTTGGAAAGTAGTTTTTAATGCAATAAAGTAACAGTTTATATTTTGAAGTGGTTAAAGAAAATTGACAAAGTCTTACTGCTGCAGTTCTTCAGGTTTCAATTTGGAGAGCCGATTGCCAGTAAATTTCATATGATGCAGGTAGAGATATACAAATAGGAAATATCCAAGATTTGCATATAAAAGTGTGATGACTATTGTATGACTGACAAGAGACTGGAAGGCTTTAGATGCATGTTTTAATGGTAATAATATGAAAAGGTGTACATCATTCCTAAATAGTACAAATTGTGTGTAACAACACTATGGAGTTTGTTTACAAATTGATCCTCCTCAGAGACTTCAATGCCAGAGTCAGGAAGGACGAGAATCTCTGGAAGCGGGTGATTGGCAAGGAAGGAATAGGGAAAGCAAACTCCAATGGTGTTGTCGTCCTGACAAAATGTCTTGAGCATGACTTAGTTATAACCAACATCCTGTTCAGCCAGCGCGCCAAGCACAAGACCACATGGCGACACCCATGGTCCAAACACTGGCACCTACTCGACTGCCCTTATTGGAATGAGGGACAGCGGAGATGTCCACATCACCTGTGGCCTGATAGGTACTGACAACTGCTGGACTGATCACCTCATCTGATCTACCATCTCCCAGCCCCCAAGTAGCAGAAGCAACAAAGGCAATGCCACAAGAAAATAAACATTGAAGGCCTCAGAGATCCCACTAAAGCAGCCCTTCTCAGTCAGCGCCTCAACGCCAACCTCTCCACCTCCAACGACCAGGAGCCGTTGTGTACCGTTAGTGCATGGTTGTCCCTAAAGACCACCATAACAAGCACCTGCAAAGACGTCTTTGGCTTCTCCACCAGGAGACATCATGACTGTTTGTTTGACAAGAATGACCCAAGAAATGTAGGACCTAATCGAGCGCAAATGCAAAGCATTTGCAGGCTGGAAACTTCACTACTCATCCAATCCTATAGGCTCCTGGAGGCAGCAGTACAGCATAAAACCCGACATTAAAAACAAATGGTGGGTAGAAAGAACGCAAGAGATCCAGCAACTTGTGGACACCACCAACATGCTCAGTTTCCTCCATGCTGTCAAGGCAATCTATGGCCCAAGCACTCGAGGGCCCACCCCACTGAGAGGCAAGCACGGAGGAGGACTCGAGGACAGGGAGGCAGTCAGTGCTCACTGGAGGGAACATTTTAAAGAACTTCAGAATCGAGACTCTGTCTTTTAACTTGAATGTCCTCAACTCCATCCCTCAGCACCCTGTCTGGCTCAGTCTCGGTTCTACTCCGGTCCGGAGTGAGGTCGAGGAAAGCTATTCAACAGCTGAAAAACAAGACGTCTGGACCAGATGGAATCCCTGCCAAATACCTGAAACGTGGCACAGATACACTCCTGGCACAACTGTACAAGCTCATATCCCTCATTTGGGATGAGGAGTACTTGTCAGGGGACTTCTCGAACACTGTGATCATGACTATATTCAAGAAGGGAGGTAAGACCTGTTAAATTCCAGAAAGCTGCTTGTGGTAGGATGAGCTGGAGCATGTCTTTTACTCTGTACAATAAATGAGAAACTGAGTAAACGATTACAAACTAGTAACTCCTCACTCAAAACCCTTCTGCCAGAACCAGCAAGTGTTTGCTTATTGGTGCTCAAGACTCCAAGTAACACCCTCCACCTGCATATAATTAAACAATTGATACAAAAAAAGGGGAATCGGTTAATCTGTAATAAAACTTCGATTAACATGCTCAAATAACATTTCAAAATAAATCCAAATAAATTCCATATTGGGTGCAAAGTATTACATTGCGAGGCGCACCCTCCTCTAGCACCCCTAACAATTTCTTTGTGCTAGCATTTCTTTTTTGAAACAATTGGATAGCAGATGACTTGCATCTACTCATTTAAGTTTGGAGATTTCCTTTCTCTCCAGCATTTGCTTCAATGCAGCAAGGTCAATGTATAAATAAAAGAAAAATACTGTGGATGCTGGAAATCTGAAATAAAAACAAAAAGTGCTGGAAATACTCAGCAGGTCAAGCTGCACCTGTGGAAAAAGAAACCGTTTACGTTTCAGGTCTGTGACCTTTCATCAGAACTGGCAAAAATTAGAAATGCAATAGGTTTTAAGCAAGTGAAGCGGGGGTGGGGAAAGAACAAAAGGGAAAGGTGTGTGATGGCAGAGGACAGGCTACCCGACCCGAGCCCGACAACATGTGTCTGGGTCGGGTCTATATTCTAAATCCAGCATTTGGGCTTGGGTAGGGCTGGACAGTGCTGTCTCCGGGAACTCACGGGATCAGGCTCACCCGTGATTCCCCACAACTAGTACCACCATTTGGACAAAGTAGAGCACAATAACATGTTTGATATCATTAAATTTATTGCAATGTTTGGGTCGGGTTGGGCGCAAAAAAAAAAGGAAGGATTTGGGCCCGGGCCGCTGTGGTCGTTTCAGGCTCTGGTTGGGTTTCAATTTTATACCCGAGCAGACCTTTAGGAGAGATTAACTAATCAGGAAGTCATGGGGCCAAGGCAAAGAGTATGCTAATGGTGTGGTGAAAGTCAAAGCACTGGTGCAGAGAGAGTGTTAATGACAGAATAATGAGCAGCTGTGTCCAAAGGCACAAACACGAAAAACCAAGTTTAAGGCTGGCACATGGTTTTAAAAAAAAAAAATAACAAAATAATAAAGAAAGGGCCAGTTGTGCTCTGAAATGACTGAACTCGATGTTCAGTCTGGAAGGCTGTTGAGTGCCTAATTGGAAAATGAGGTTTTGTTCTTCGAGCTTGCGTTGGTGTTCACTGGAACAGTGTAGCAAGCCCAGGACACAAATGTGAGCATGGGAGCAGGGTGGTGAATTGAAATGGCCAGCAACCGGAAGCTCGGGGTCAATATGTAGTCTTTTCTCACTTGCACTTTTTATAGAGTGTACATTATCCCACTAAGAATGATTATCCATACAACATTCAATGGGTGTCCTGTCTTCAGTATGTCCCTCGTTCACAATTTCACCCGGACTATTTGACCAATAGAACCCCATATCCATTGCCTCCACAAGGCTGTTTCCATAGCTAAACTGCTTTTAACCACCAGTTTTATTTTCTTAGCTTCCCATGCTAAAGAACCACATTTCCCATTTTCACCTATCAGAAATATTATGAAACCAGCTGCACTCAAATACCTATCAGGAAGATTAGCATGTGAAGCATCTCTAAAAATGACTAGCTTCATGATTTTTGGGTCACCCAAGGATGGGAACTTCAGTGTACATTTCTCCAAATTTAGTTTTAATGTTCTATTTGCCTGTAAAACATTCTCAGCTTTTCGGATGTTTCATCATCCTGCTTAACTCCAGCACATCAAAACTAGCATCAGGTCTTGTCTGAGTGCACAACCAGTTTAATTGGTCAATCAAGCTTTGCAATTGCTCACTCTCTGCTTTAGATATATCATCATCATCTTTCTGTGATGGCCTAGCATGGCTAACCAGGATGGCAGTAACACCCTCTAAATAGGATTGCTGATTTAAAGTTATTCCAGACTTGGTCTGCTTAATCTTAAACCAATGTTTTAAAGGCCCCATAAGCCTAACTCCCAATCTTGCATTCTGCCCTAATCTTAATATATTTCTCAATCTGCAGTACCACCCCATAAGACATAATAAACCTGCATCGTGAAGATGCCTGAAAGTTTCCCTTTGATACCAAAAAAAAATTGCTGGATCTGCTTTTAGTTGAACACACACACACCAACTTCCAACAAAACAGATTTTACCAAGAAATACCACCCCCTGAAAGCATCATTTAAAGGCCATAGACGCATTTATTCAGTTTCCATGGTTTTCCTTCTGCATCTGCTGCCTCTTTAGGGGGTTTCAGAAACACTTCTCTCTGTAAAGAATTACCTTGCAGAAGTGTGGCTTTTATGTCAATGGATCGACACTCCTAAGAATATGTGGCCGAAAGAGCTAAAAAGATTGATTTACTTTTCCAGCTGTGGGAGAGTCCACTCTAACATCAGTATCAGCCAGTCGCTCTTCAAAACCCCTCTCAATTAGCCTTGGGAAGGATGTTTTCAGTACAAATCCATCTGTGACCAGGCTGGCTGTCCCCTATCTGGCACTTCAGAATAAACACCAAACTCTCCAGCACTCTAATTCCTTATGTTTTGCTTCTCATTAGTTTATTGGCAGCCACTAAAACCTTGTGGTCATGAGGACTTCTGCTTCCAGTTCTATTCCAAGACTGCTGTGTAGCCTTCGTTTCATTGTGGAATCTGTTCAAAGTAGGCCCTCTATGGAGGCTTTTTCTCCAGTACGGGATCATTTCCTGATGCAAGAGTCACTTGCAGACCCACTATTGGAACTTGCACTGTGTTTCTTACTCTCCACTCTTTCATCCATTCTGCCAGTCCATGGACCTTGCTTCTTGGCAATCACCTTGAACATTCAACCAATATTTAAACTGGACAGATTTTCCTGCACATCCCATAATTGTTGCATCCCTCCATTTTATTAGACCCCTTTTGCAGTAAGTTACTCAAGTACTTAGGGCAATTGGCCTTTGGGTGCGATAGCTCTTTCCTGAGCGTCTTGGTCGCTCACATTACTTTGCAACCCTTGATCTACTGCATTCTGTTCCTCAGAACCTTCATCACAAAAGACATGAGTATTTGAGGGAGACTAGGCACCTTGTACCTCAATTCGCTGCTCGGATTCTGAGATTTTGTAGTCAATCCCAACTCATCGTGAACTTTTAACAGTTTGATTTCCACGCTTGATAACTGTCTTACCATTCGCCTTCCTAATTACTTGCTGCACCTGAATGCTTGCTTTCAGCGACTGGTGTACAAGGACACCCAGGTCTCGCTGCACCTCCCCCTTTCCCAATCTATCACCATTCAGATAACCTGCCTTTCTGTTTTTACGACCAAAGTGGATAACCTCACATTTATCCACGATATACTGCATTTGTCCACTCACCCAACTTGTCCAAATCGCATTGGAGCCTCTTTGCATCCTCCCCACAGCTCCCATTTCCCACTGCTGCCCACCACCCGGCCCCCAGCTTTGTGTCATCTGCAAACTTGGAAATGTTACATTTAGTTCCCTCACCAAGTCATTTAATATATATTGTGAATAGCTGGGGCCCAAGCACTGATCCCTGCAGTACCCCACTAGTCACTGCCTGCCACCGGAAAAAGAGTTGTTTATTCGTACTTTAGATAATCTTTTATAAGTATATTAATGGCAAGAGGATAACCAGGGAAAGAGTAGGGCTCATGAGGAACCAGAGTGGCAGTGTGTGTGTGGAGCCGGAGGACCTAGCTGAGGTTTTAAATGATTACTTTTCATCTGCCTTCACTATGGAGAAGGGCGATGTAGGTATAGAAATCGGGGAGGAGGATTGTGATGTACTTGAATAAGTTAGCATTGAAAGGGAGGAAGTATTAGCTGTTTTAGCAGGCTTAAAAGTGGATAAATCCTCAGGCCCAGATGAGCTGTATCTCAGGCTGTTATGTGAGGCAAGGGAGGAGATAGCAGGGGCTCTGACACAAATTTTCAAAATCTCTTTGGCCACAGGAGAGGTACTGGAGGACAGTGTTTGTGGCACCATTGTCCAAGAAGGGCAGCAGGGATAAACCAGGTAATTACAGGACTGTGAGTCTAACATCAGTGGTGGGGAAACTATTGGAAAAAATTCTGAGGGACAGGATTAATCTCCACTTGGAGAGGCAGGGATTAATCAGGGATAGTCAGTACGGCTTTGTCAGGGGGAGGTCATGTCTAACAAACTTGATTGAATTTTTTGAGGAGCTGACTAGATGTGTAGATGAGGGTAAAGCAGTTGATGTAGTCTACATGGACTTCAGTAAGGCATTTGATAAGGTCCTGCATGGGAGATTGGTTAAGAAGGTAAGGGCCCATGGGATCCAAGGTAATTTGGCAAATTGGATCCAAAATTGGCTTAGTGGCAGGAGGCAGAGGGTGATGGTTGAGGGTTGTTTTTGCGAGTGGAAGCCTATGACCAGTGGTGTACCACAGGGATCGGTGCTGGGACTCTTGCTGTTTGTAGTTAACATCAATGATTTAGAGGTGAATATAGGAGGTATGATCAGTAAGTTCGTAGATGACATGAAAATTGGTGGTGTCGTAAATAGTGAGGAGGAAAGCCTTAGATTACAGGACGATATAGATGGGCTGGTAAGATGGGTGGAGCAGTAGCAAATGGAATTTAATCTTGAGAAGCGTGAGCTGATGCATTTTGGGAGGGCTGACGAGGCAAGGGAATATGCAATGGATAATAGGACCCTTGGAAGTACAGAGGGTCAGAGAGACCTTTTGTGTACTTATCTATAGATCACTGAAGGCAGCAGCACAGGTAGATAAGGTGGTTAGGAAGGCATATGGGATATTTGCCTTTATTAGCCGAGGCATAGAATAAAGAGCAGGGAGGTTATGATGGAGCTGTGTAAAACGCTAGTTAGGCCACAGCTGGAGTACGGTGTGCAGTTCTGGTTGTCACACTATAGGAAGGATGTGATTGCACTGGAAAGGGTGCAGAGGAGATTCACCAGGATGTTGCCTGGGCTGGAGCATTTCAGCTATGAAGACAGACTGGATAGGCTAGGGTTGTTTTCCTTTGAGCGGAGAAGGCTCGGGGAGGACTTGATGGAGGTATTCAAAATTATGAGGAGCATTGATGGGATAGATATGAAGAAACTTTTTCTCTTAGCGGAGGGATCAATAACTAGGAGGCAGAGATTTAAGGTAAGGAGCAGGAGGTTTAGAGGGGATTTGAGGAAACATTTTTTCACCCAGAGGGTGATTGGCATCTGGAACACATTACCTGAAGGGGTGGTAGAGGCAAGAACCCTCAACATTTAAGAAGTATTTAGATGAGCACTTGAAACGCCATAGCATACAAGGCTATGGGCCAAGTGCTGGAAAGTGGGATTAGAATAGATAGGTGCTTGATGGCCGGCACAGACATGATGGGCCGAAGGGCCTGTTTCTGGGTTGTATAACTGACTCTATTGTTTTCTGTCTGTCAACCAATTCTCAATCCGTGCCAGCATATTACCCCCCATCCCATGTTTTTTTTTTTATTCATTGGATGTGGGCGTTGCTGGCCAGGCCAGCATTTATTGCCCTAACTGAGTGGCTTGCTAGGCCATTTCAGAGGGCATGTAAGAGTCAACCACATTGCTGTGGGTCTGGAGTCACATGTAGGCCAGACCAGGTAAGGACAGCAGATTTCCTTCCCTAAAGGACATTAGTGAACCAGATGGGTTTTTACAACAATCGACAATGGTTTCATGGCCATTTCACTAGCTTTTTAATTCCAGATTTATTAATTTAATTCAAATTCCACCTTCTGCGGTGGTGGGATTTGAACCCATGTCCCCAGAGAAATACCCTGGGTCTCTGGGTTACTAGTCCAGTGACAATACCACTACGCCACCGCCTCCCCTGTGCACACTAACATCTTGTGTGGGACCTTATCAAAAGCCTTCTGAAAATCCAAATACACCACATCCACTGGTTCTCCATTATCTATTTTAGTTACATCCTCAAAAAAACTCCAGTAGATTTGTTAAGCATGATTTCCCTTTCGTAAACCCATGCTGACTTTGTCCAATCCCATTTATGCTTCCCCACTACTGATGTAAGGCTAACTGGTCTGTAATTCCCTGTTTTTTTTTCTCTTCCCTCTTTTTTTAAATAGTGTGGTTACATTTGCCACCCTCCAATCTGTAGGAACTGCACCAGAGTCGATAGAATTTTGGAAGATGACCATCAATGCATCCACTATTTCCAGGGTCACTTCATGGGATGTAGATTATCAGGCCCTGGGGATTTGTCAGCCTTCAACCCCATTAATTTCCCTAGCACTTTGTTTTACTAATACTGATTTCCTTCAGTTCCTCCCTCTCATTTAGACCCTTGGTTCCCTAACATTTCCAGGAGGTTACTTGTGTCCTCCTTTGTGAAGACAGAACCAAAGTATGTGTTTAATTGTCCTGCCATTTCTTTGATCCCCATTATAATTTCCCCTGTTTCTGACTGTAAGGGACCTACATTTGGCTTCATGAATTGTTTTCTCTTCATATATTTTATAGGAGCTTTTACAGTCAGTTTTTATGTTCCCCCACAAGTTTACTCTTGAATTTCCCCCACCCCCCACTTAATCAACCTCTGGCCTCCTTTGCTGAATTCTAAACTGCTCCCAATCCTCAGACTTGCTGCTTTTTCTGGCAGTTTTATTTGTCTGCGCTTTGGATCTAATACTATCCCTAATTTCTCTTGTACGCCACCTTTCCGGTTTTATTTTTGCACCAGACAGGAATGAATAATTGTCGTAGTTCATGCACATGTTCTTTAAATATTATCCATTGCCTATCCACCATCAACCCTTTTAGTGAATTTCTCCAATCCAACATGGCCAACTCGTGTCTCATATCTTCGTAGTTCCCTTTTATTTAGATTCAGGACCCTAGTTTCGGATTCAACTACTTCACTCACCATCTTAATGAAGAATTCTATCATGTTATGGTCGCTCCTGCCCAAGGGACCCCGCACAACAGGATTGTTAATTAATCCTTTCTCATTGCACGATACCTAGTCGAGGATAGCCTGTTCTCTAGTTGGTTCCTCAACGTATTGGTCTAAAAAACCATCACGTACACACTCCAAGAAATCCTCCTCCATAGTATTGCTAAATTGGTTTGCCTAATCTATATGTAAAGCCACCCATGATTACAGTTGTACCCTTATTGCATGTGCCTCTAATTTCCTGTTTAATGCCATCCCTTAGATCTCCACTAATGTTTGGGGACCTATAGACAACCCGCACCAACGTTTCCTGCCCCTTGGTGTTTCTTAGCTCCACCCATACAGGTTCCACGTCATGATTTTCCGAGCCAATGTCCTTCCTCACCATTGTATTGATTTCCTCCTTTACTAACAACGTTACTCCACCTCCTTTCCCTTTTTGCCTGTCCTTCCTAAATATTGAATACACTTGGATGTTCAATTCCCATCCTTGGTCACCTTGCAGCCATGTCTCCGTAATTGCAACTATATCATAACCGTTTATATCTATTTGTGCTGTTAATTCATCTATCTTATTGCGAATGCTCCGTGCATTAAGACAATGCCTTCAGACTTGTCTTCTTAACATTGTTAGTCATCTTAGCTTTAGTTTGCACTATGGCCCCATTTGTTTCTCGTCCTTGTTTTATCTGCCTTCCACTTTTGCTTCTTGCCTTTGTCTTTCATTTCTATCCTTGTTTCCCCGCTCCTCTGTCTCCCTGCTCAGATTCCCATTCCCCTGCCACTCTAGTTTAAACCCTCACTGACGGCACTAGCAAACAACCCCCCCCCCCCCAACCCCACCACCACCCCCGAGGAGATTGGTCCTGCCCAGATGCAACTTGTTCAGCTTATACTGGTCCCACCTTCCCCAGAACCGGTCCCAATGTCCCAAGAATCTGAATCCCTCCCCCCTACACCACTGTGATTCCTTTCACAGAGCGCATTGTTGAAAGGACTTTCAGCTGCAGTGTTCATATTCTGACGGAAGCGACACCTGCCAAATGGAAACACATTAATTTAGTCATATGGAACACTATTTGAACTGTTACTGGACCTTGAACGTAACTCGTTTAAAAAAGATCACAGAGCAGTGGCTGAAAACATGGCTGCACATTTGCATTCTGAGACAATGGGAGTGCTCCCTGATTCAATTAGCCAGATGGGTTTTGTCAATAGTCATGATCAAAAGAAATTGAGAGTCATTGTCTGTGTAAGAGACAGCATTCTATGCACCACCTCCTCTCCCCCGCCCCCACTGAGTGTGTCTAGTAAGCTGGGAATTGATTGAATTGTGCATCACCGTAGAGATTTGGGGAAACTGCAATTTTAAAGATCAAAGAGAAGTGGCCTGCCTCTCTGCCTGTCTACACTTTCCACTTGTCCCACTCAAGCTGTTCAGCGGTGGTGGAGCACTTATTTCTGAATCACATCCTGGTCTGTCGTCCTATTCTTTTGGCAATTTCTCCTTTTGAGCTTCTCGCCCTGTTCCATCAGTCGCAACTTTAAAATCTGTGTTTTGTACCACCCACCCAAATATCACTTCAGATTTCTCACTGAAATATCGCCTCTGCTTTCTTCCCTCTCTCTCTCTCTGTACTGAGTGACTTTTCATGCTTAGTGATTTCAACCTCCATCTCGGCACAGTGGCACAGTGGTTAGCACTGCAGCCTCACAGCTCCAGGGACCCAGGTTCGATTCCGGGTACTGCCTGTGTGGAGTTTGCAAGTTCTCCCTGTGTCTGCGTGGGTTTTCTCCGGGTGCTCCGGTTTCCTCCCACAAGCCAAAAGACTTGCAGGTTGATGGGTAATTTGGCCATTATAAATTGTCACTAGTATAGGTAGGTGGTAGGGAAATATAGGGACAGGTGGGGATGTTTGGTGGGAATATGGGATTAGTGTAATTAGTCTAAATGGGTGGTTGATGTTCGGCACAGACTCGGTGGGCCGAAGGGCCTGTTTCAGTGCTGTATCTCTAATCTAAAAAAAAAAATCTCAACGCTGTTTCTCTCTCTCTATCCTTTTGACTTTACTGTCTTCCTTGTCTTCCCTTCATATAAACTCAACAAACATGCCCACCGCCCCCCCTCCCACCCCCCATCTCATCTCTCGCAGCTTCGCTATAACTGTCGTTACTGTTACTGATAAGGCAATTTGATTTATTTCCTTGTATCACGCTCTACCTACGATTCTCTTACCACTTTTTTTCTGTGTCTGACCCTCTAAGAAATTATTCCCCAAATTGCTTACCTCTGCACTGTCAAACTCCCAACTATCTAGCGTTTGGCCTTTAATTCATCATGATATCTCAACAGCTATTGATTCACTAAATCATACCCTTTCCACCACCCTTGCCCTTTTTCCCACTAAAACTATTACTCTTAGTGTATCCACACCCTTATTGTTTGCTGTGGGATATCCCTCATCTCTGCTCCCTTAATTTCAAGGGTTGCAGACTTGAACATCTTTGCCAAGCTGCTTTAATTATTCCTCGGCAGAGCGTTAAAGCGTTATCATGTTATGCTATCCATACTAAAATGCCTTATTATTCAAAGATCGTCCAGGAAGGCAAAAAGAACACCTGGTTTTGCTTCTCCGTCACCCAAGCATCTTGTTAAACCACCCTGTGCTCCAACAATACGTGTGATAAACGCATTGACTTTTTTTGTTACCAAGGATGTGCTGCTTCCTTGCCTTTCCCTAGTCCAGGGGTCAGCAACCTTAAGAGCCATGTAAAAAAAAAATTAGTGAAAAACTCAATGTTTTACTAACTGCAATGTTGTGACTCAAATGGCAATAATCTTGAAATGTCTCTTTTGATTTTTAGCAACATTTTCAATGATTTTTACACAAGTTGTTAATTGAAACTTTCTCACAAGTACAACAAGCCATTTAATTACCATCAAAATGGTTTGATCAATCAAGGTCGGGAGACACGAGTCATTTAATGAGCCACATGCAGTTCTGGAGCCACAGGCTGCAGACCCTGCCCTAATATACTGGACCTAACTTCCTCTAAGGTTCCCCTTGCCCGAACCTGGAATTTGCATCTTTCTCTCTTTCTTTCCTATGACCCTCTCATTCCCTATCTGAGCTCATCTTGTCAATGATACCCACCACCTACTCCCCAAACACTTTTCTTAATAAACTGCCGACCAGGGCGGCACAGTGGCGCAGTGGTTAGCACCGCAGCCTCACAGCTCCAGGGACCCGGGTTCGATTCCGGGTACTGCCTGTGTGGAGTTTGCAAGTTCTCCCTGTGTCTGCGTGGGTTTTCTCCGGGTTCTCCGGTTTCCTCCCACAAGCCAAAAGACTTGCAGGTTGATAGGTAAATTGGCCATTATAAATTGTCACTAGTATAGGTAGGTGGTAGGGAAATATAGGGATAGGTGGGGATGTTTGGTAGGAATGTAGGATTAGTATAAATGGGTGGTTGATGTTCGGCACAGACTCGGTGGGCCGAAGGGCCTGTTTCAGTGCTGTATATCTAATCTAATCTAATCACTAGCTTCCCTTCTTCGCTCTTGTGTCAGCTAACATTAATGATTCTGTCCTCCCTCAAAAAAAAAACACTGACCCCCTCCATTCTTGCAAACCTCCCTTTCCTGTCAAGTCCTCAAATGTGTGATCACCTCCTAAATTCCTGCTGATCTTTCTCGAAGTTCCTTGTCTGACTCCCTCCTATCTGGTTTCTGTCTCCATCATCGGAGTGAGATGGCTATTTCAAAGTCACAAATAACCCCCTATGTGACTGTGACAAAGGCATACTGTTCTGATGAAAGGTCATCGACCTGAAATATTGACCGTTTCTTTCTCCACAGATGCTGCCAGACCTGCTGAGTATTTCCAGCACTTTTATTTCAGATTTCCAGCATCTGCAGTATTTTGCTTTTACGAAAATGTTACTCCCTATTCTCCTCCAAACTGTTTGCAACCACCACAAAATTCTATTCCAATGCCTCTGCACTGTTGTCTGGCTGGCTGGGTGGGACTGCACATGCCTGTTTCATTCTTATCTATCCTGTCATAGTCAGAAAATCATCTGCAAAGGCTTCTTTTCTCACTTTCGTTGTTATCTCTGGTGTTCAAGGATCTATCTTTGCCCCCCTCCTTATCATGGTGAAAAGCTAGAAACAGTGGCGATCCAGAGAAACTTGAGGGTACAGGAGCAGAGATCATTAAAATGTCATGAACAGGTACAGAAAATTATCAAAAAGGCGAATGTAATGCTGGTTTTGTATATCTAGAGGGCTAGATTACTAAGAGGGTAGAATTCATGCTTCAGTTATACAAATCCCTGGTTAGACCACACCTGGAGTACAGTAAAGTGCCTTGGGGCCTTTTTTTTTTAACGTTAAAGGCGCTAATATAAATGCGTTGTTGCTGCTGATATGGGGGGGGAGAGAAACCAAAAGGAAAGGAGAGATCAGGGGAATAAATGGGTGGAGAGGTATGCAAGTAGAAGAAATGTGTAACTTGAGAAGAAGTAAAACACTGCTGTAAAAAACAAAAAAAATATGGGGCACAAGTGAGAAGAGAAATATGAAGAAACGACACCAAGACCTTGGAGAGAAAGAGGAATAGAAAGCAATATCGGTGATGCGGATGAGATTCAGAAAGAGCCGACAGATGGCGCTAGCTGCCTTCTTCTTTGGCCTCCTTATCTCGAGAGACAATGGATAAGCGCCTGGAGGTGGTCAGTGGTTTGTGAAGCAGCGCCTGGAGTGGCTATAAAGGCCAATTCTAGAGTGACAGGCTCTTCCACAGGTGCTGCAGAGAAATTTGTTTGTCGGGGCTGTTACACAGTTGGCTCTCTCCTTGCGCCTCTGTCTTTTTTCCTGCCAACTACTAAGTCTCTTCGACTCGCCACACTTTAGCCCTGCCTTTATGGTTGCCCGCCAGCTCTGGCGAACGCTGGCAACTGACTCCCACGACTTGTGATCAATGTCACAGGACTTCATGTCGCATTTGCAGACGTCTTTAAAGCGGAGACATGGACGGCCGGTGGGTCTGATACCAGTGGCGAGCTCGCTGTACAATGTGTCTTTGGGGATCCTGCCATCTTCCATGCGGCTCACATGGCCAAGCCATCTCAAGCGCCGCTGACTCAGTAGTGTGTATAAGCTGGGGATGTTGGCCGCCTCGAGGACTTCTGTGTTGGAGATACGGTCCTGCCACCTGATGCCAAGTATTCTCCGGAGGCAGCGAAGATGGAATGAATTGAGACGTCGCTCTTGGCTGACATACGTTGTCCAGGCCTCGCTGCCGTAGAGCAAGGTACTGAGGACACGGGTTTGATACACTCGGACTTCTGTGTTCCGTGTCAGTGCGCCATTTTCCCACACTCTCTTGGCCAGACTGGACATAGCAGTGGAAGCCTTTCCCATGCGCTTGTTGATTTCTGCATCTAGAGACGGGTTACTGGTGATAGTTGAGCCTAGGTAGGTGAACTCTTGAATCACTTCCAGAGCGTGGTCGCCAATATTGATGGATGGAGCATTTCTGACGTCCTGCCCCATGATGTTCGTTTTCTTGAGGCTAATGGTTAGGCCAAATTCATTCCAGGCAGCCGCAAACCTGTCGATGAGACTCTGCAGGCACTCTTCAGTGTGAGATGTTAAAGCAGCATCGTCAGCAAAGAGGAGTTCCCTGATGAGGACTTTCCGTACTTTGGACTTCGCTCTTAGACGGGCAAGGTTGAACAACCTGCCCCCTGATCTTGTGTGGAGGAAAATTCCTTCTTTCGAGGACTTGAACGCATGTGAAAGCAGCAGGGAGAAGAAAATCCCAAAAAGTGTGGGTGCGAGAACACAGCCCTGTTTCACGCGACTCAGGATAGGAAAGGGCTCTGATGAGGAGCCACCATGTTGAATTGTGCTTTTCATATTGTCATGGAATGAGGTGATGATACTTAGTAGCTTTGGTGGGCATCCAATCTTTTCTAGTAGTCTGAAGAGACCACGTCTGCTGACTAGGTCAAAGGCTTTGGTGCGATCAATGAAAGCAATGTAGGAGGGGCATCTGTTGTTCACGGCATTTCTCCTGTATCTGACGAAGGGAGAACAGCATGTGAACGGTCGATCTCTCTGCATGAAAGCCGCACTGTGCCTCAGGGTAGACGCGCTCGGCCAGCCTCTGGAGCCTGTTTAGAGCGACTCGAGCAAAGACTTTCCCCACTATGCTGAGCAGAGAGATTCCACGGTAGTTGTTGCAGTCACCGCGGTCACCTTTGCTTTTATAGAGGGTGATATTGGCATCGCGCATGTCCTGGGGTACTGCTCCCTCGTCCCAGCACAGGCATAGCAGTTCATGTAGTGCTGAGAGTATAGCAGGCTGGGCACTCTTGATTATTTCAGGGGTAATGCTGTCCTTCCCAGGGGCTTTTCCGCTGGCTAGAGTATCAATGGCATCACTGAGTTCCGATTTGGTTGAATGAATGAATAAAAAATAAATAAAAAAATTTGACTAAGTAAACTTTAAGCATTCATAATATGGAATGAATTTAGTAAACATTCAGAAAGGTATGGGCTTATCAGAGACTGGTAGAGGCTGGGCTGCATTGAGGGCTGTCTCAGTGACAACATTCTCCCTGGAGTACAGTTCTAGGTAGTGCTCAACCCAGCGGTCCATTTGTTTGGGTTGGTCAGTGATTATGTCCCCTGATTTAGATTTGAGGGGGGCGATCTTCTTGATGGTTGGCCCAAGAGCTCTCTTAATGCCATCATACATTCCTCTGATGTTTCTGGTGTCTGAGGCCAGCTGAATATGACTGCATAGGTGTTGCCAGTAGTCGTTTGCGCAGCGCCTGGCTGTTCTTTGTGCAGTGCTTCTGATGTGGATGAGATTCAGAAAGAGCCGACAGATGGCGCTAGCAAACCACGGATAAGAGGTGAGTGCAACAGATTGTGCACAAGTATGTGGAGAGAGCAGGATGCAGGGCAAAGAAAGAAGTGAGAATTTAATATTGGGAAGAAAATTGTGGAGATAAGGAGTGAGCTTGAGAGCAGAGAGAAATTAGAGGAGGAAAATTAGAAATGTGGGGGAGAAATAGAAGGGTCGCTGATGAAATGTTGCCCAAATATTGGAGAGGGTGGTGATGGGTGGTAGAAGATGCATTGTGAGCAATGCCATGGGAAATGTGATAACATAAATATAGAATAAAAGAGGTCCCAGCTCAGATTCTTATGGGACACAACTATCCACATCATGCTTACCTGAAATATCTCCATTCACCCCTAATCTCTGCTTTTTATCTCCTAGTTATGTGACTACTTTCCTGTTAGTTATCATGCACCTTCATTTTTATGCATCTTTATGAAACCCCCCTCTAGGGAAGAAAAAAAACCCAAGAAACATCCACCCCATTCCAGTGATCGACACACACACTGCAATTTCCTCAAAAAACATCAATTAAGTTAGACAAACATGACCTACTGTTTACAAATCAGTGCTGGCTGGCTCTCTCTGATAAGCCCATACCTTTCTGAATGTTTACTAAATTCATTCCATATTATGAATGCTTAAAGTTTACTTACAGCCAAAATTTTTTTTTTTTTATTCATTCATTGGATGTGGGCATCGCTGGCTAGGACAGCATTTATTGCCCATCTTTAATTGCCCTTGAGAAGGTGGTGGTGAACTGTTGCTTTAAACTGCTGCTGTCCATGTGGGGTAGGTATACCCACAGTGCTGTTAAGAAGGGTGTTCCAGGATTTTGACCCAGCGCCAGTGAAGGAATGGCGATTATAGTTCCAAGTCAGGATGGTGTGTGGCTTGGATGGGAATCTTGCAGATGGTGCTGCCAAGCAACTGCAGCCCTTGTCCTTCTAGGTAGTAGAGGTCATGGGTTTGGAAGGTGCTGTCTAAGGAGTTTGGTGCGTTGCTGCAGTGCATCTTGTAGATGGTACACACTGCTACCAATGTGTGTCGGTGGTGGAGGGAGTAAATGACACCCCATCCACAAACAATCAAGCGGGCTGCTTTGTCCTGGATGGTGTCGAGCTTCTTGAGTGTTGTTGGAACTGCAGCCAAGTGGAGAGAATTCCATCGCATTCCTGACTTGTGCTTTGTAGATATTGGACAGGCTCTGGGGAGTCTGGAGGTGAGTTACTCTCTGCAGGGTTCCTAGCTTCTGACCTCCTCTAATAGCCACGGTATTTATATGGCTACTCCAGTTCAGTTTCTGGTCAATGGTAGCCCCCAGCATGTTGATAGTGGGGGATTCAGTGATCATAATGCCATTGAAAGTCAAAGGGCAATTGGTTAAATTCTCTCTTGTTTCAGATGGTCATTGCCCGGCACTTGTGTGGTGCGAATGTTACTTGCCACTTATCAGCCTAAGCCTGAATGTTGTCCAGGTCTTGCTGCATGCGGGAATGGACTACTTTTCTATTTGATGAGTCATGAATGGTACTGAACCTTGCATTCATCAGCAAACATCCCCACCTCTGACCTTATAATGGAGGTAAAGTCGTTGATGAAGCACCTGAAGATGGTTAGGCCTAGGACATTATCCTGAGGAACTCCTGCAGTGATGTTCTGGGACTGAGATGATTGGCCTCCAACAACCACAACCATCTTCCTTTTGTGCTGGATATGACTCCAACAAGCAGAGTTTCTCCCCCCCCCCCCCCCCCCCCCCCCCCACCTCCCATTGACTTCAACTTTGCTAGGGCTCCTTGATACCATATTTAGTCACATGATGCCTTGATGTCGAGGGCAGTCTTTCTCACTTCACCTCTGAAATTCGGCTCTTTTGTCCATGTTTGGACCCAGGCTGTAATAAGGTCTGGAACAGAGTGGCCCTGGCGGAACCCAGACAACATTGGTGAGCAGGTTATTGCTGAGTATGTGCCACTTGAGAGCGTTGTCAATGATACGTTCCATCATTTTGAGAGTAGACTGATGGGGTGGTAATTGGCCATATGGATTTGTTCTGTTTTTTTTATTTGTGGACAGGACATACCTGGGCAATTTTTCACATTGTCTGGTAGATGCCAGGGGCGTGGCTAGTTCTGGAGCATGTCTTGAGTATTACAGCTAGGATCTTGTCAGGCTCCATAGCCTTTGCTGTATAGAGCGCCTTCAACGGTTTCTTGATATCCCTTGGAGTGAATTGAATTGGCTGAAACCTGGCATCTGATGGTGAGGACCTCAGGAGGAGGCCGAAATAGATCATCCACTTAATGCTTCTGGTAGAAGATGGTTGCAAATGTTTTATCCTCGTCTTTTGCACTGGCATGCTGGTCTGTTCCATCATTGAGAATGGGAGCGTTTGTGGAGCCGTCTCCTCCTCCCTTTAGTTGGTTAATTGTCCTCCATCATTCATGACTCTGGCAGGATTTCAGAGCTTTGATCTGATCCATTGGTAGTGGGATCACTTTGCTGTGTCTCTTGCTCTCCCCTTCCACTATTTAGCATGCATGTAGTCCTGTGTTGTAGCTTCATCAGGTTGGCACCTAATTTTTAGGTATGCCTAGTTCTGCCCCGGCATGCTCTTCTGCACTCCTCATTGAACCAGGATTTATCCCCTGGCTTGGTGGTAATGGTGGAGTGAGGGATATGCTGGCCCATGAGCTTACAGATTGTGGTTGAATAGAATTCTGCTGCTCCTGATGGCCCACATCATCTCCATGGATGCCCAGTTTTGAGCTGCTAGATCTGTTCTGAACCTATCCCATTTAGCACGTGGTAATGCCACATAACATGATGGAGGGTATCCACATTTTGAAGATGGGACTTCATTTCCACGAGGACTGTGGTGGTCACTCCTACCAACACTCTTTTATGGACAGGTGCATCTGTGACGAGTGGATTGCTGAGGGCAAGGTAGTCAGTTTTTCCCTATTGGTTCTGTCACCACCTGCTGTAAGGCCCAGTCTGACAGCTGTGTTCTTCAGGGCTCAGTCAGTAGTGGTGGTACAACCACGCTTGATGACAGACATTGAAGTTTCCCCCACCAGAGTACATTTTGTGCCCTTGCTACCGCCTTCCAAATGGATTTCAACATGGAGTACTGATTCATCAGTTGAGGGAGGGCGGTAGGTGGTGGTCAGCAGGAGGTTTCCTTGCCCATGTTAACCTGATGCCACCAGACTTCATTGGGTCCGGACCCATTGTTGAGGACTCCTGGGGCCACTCCTTCCTGACTATACCACTGTGATGTCATCCGGTGATGGAGGAGTCGGGGGCATTGGCTGTAAGGTTGTGTCAGTGAGTATGACTGTCAGGCTGTTGCTTGACTAGTATATGGGACACCTCTCCAATTTTGACACAAGTCCCCAGATGCTACTGAGGAGGACTTTTCAGGGCCGACTGAGCAGGGAGTGCTTTTGATGTTTCTGATGCCTAGGTCGATGCTGAGTGGTCTGTCTGGCTTTATTTTTTGACTTTTCTGTAGTTACTTGATACTACTGCGTGGCTTGCTAGGCCATTTCAGAGGGCAGTTAAGAGGCAACTGCAGTGCTGTGGGTCTGAAGTCATGTATAGGCCAGACTGGGAAAGGAAAGCCGATTTCCTTCCCTAAAGGACATTAGTGAATCAGATGGGTTTTTACGATGATCGGGTTGTTGCATGGTCACCTGAGACTAGCTTTTTATTCCAGATATGTTAATTTAATTTAAATTTCCCCAACTGCCATGGTGGGATTTGAACTTGTCTACAGAGCATTCATCCAGGTCTCTGGATTATTAGTCCAGTAGCATTGCCACTGCATTGACATTCCCTATTGGATATTAATTTAATTTTATTACTTCACTCATGAGGGCTCTGACTAAATCTGCACATGGAGCTCGTGCTAATATTTTGACATGAGGGAACAAAGGGAATTTAAACTTCAGCTTGGATATCCGTCTGTTTCTGCACAGCTAAAGCAGCACTTTGTTTTGAAATGTGGTTATTTACAAAACATTAATGTTGTGGAAAATTGACACAATGCTTAGATATAGAGAGTGGAAATTTTAATGTAGTTGTGTGCGACTGCATTGGCTGAATTTTATAGACCACCTCTTTTTTTTCCCCCTCCCCCCCCCCCCCCCGACATTGGGGGTTGTGAGGGGGGTGGGGGGGGTGGGGGTGCAAAAAATGCCTCGAGAGGGCTGCCATGCACCCTGACGCCAGGAAGGCCCAGCCTGATATTGGTGGCGGTGCCTCGTGGCAGCCCCTTCTTGCCCCCACCTCTTTCTCTCATTTCCCCCCCCCCCCCGCCGCACAGCAACAGGAGCTCCATTTAAATATTTAAATTAATTAAAATCATTGAATTAATTACCTTTTTATGCTCCTGCTGACGGTCCTAGTGCAATCTTCGTGCCACTGGCATTTTTTCATTTAAATTTGTAAGTTGAAAGTTGGGGCTTGAAGCCCTTTAAAAATGGCGTCCACGCCTGCGCACAGGCAGCTAACAATATTGCTGGGAACTGACGGCTCACCCCCTCTACGTCATCGGGGTGGGGGGGGGGTTGCTGGTGGTCCGCCCCTTCTATTAAAATGAGCCACCATGCTTGATATCACAGCAGCTCCGTGACGTGCGGTCCACCATTGTTTTTTTTGCCCACTGCCAATCTCTGCGGTGGGACTATAAATTTCAGCCCTGTGTATGCAACATAATTGAGTGGTGGAGCAATACTTTTTTTTTTAAACACTGGTGCTGTAGCTATATTTTTCACTAGATGGAGCCATGAACATTTGAAACACTGCTCAGCAATTTCCTGGTGATTAGTAAAACAGACTGCATGGGTCTCAGAATAAGAGTGAGTAAAGATAGTGGTATTTATTGTTAACTAGACAGAAAAAATGTTTCCCATTCTCAATTTCAAAATGTTCAATATTGTTTGCTACTAAAATTTCTGTTTTGATAGATCTGTTTATGATGACCAGCCCAATGCCCACAAACGATTTATGGAAAAGCTTGATGCCCGCATTCGGAATCATGACCGGGAGATTGAGAAAATGTGCAATTTTCACCATCAGGGTTTTGTTGATGCCATCACCGAACTGCTTAAAGTGAGGTCAAATGCAGGAAAGCTAAAGGTGAGAAAGTGCCCTTTTTTTGTTAGGAGGAGCAAAAGAAACTAGAATATAACCATACCTTTACGATGGTGTACTGCAAACAGTAACATCTGTTCTCCAAATTGTACTTAAACATTACGATGTTAATTGTGAACAATACAACATTCCACTTTAAAAAGTTTTTTTCATTTAAATTCTACCACTGCCTACTTCACCTACCCATTTTACAGTACAGTATGCTTTTAAAGTGAGGTCTGTGACAAAAACACTAAAGTGTTTTAAACAACAGTTAGACTAAGTACCAGATAATCTGCTTCAGTGAAGTTGGTTGAAAGGTAAATATTAGCTAGAACACTGGCGCACTCCCTGGGATATTTTGCATTCATCTGCAAGGTTGGATGGTTCTTTGGTTTGTCCCTTCTGAAAGGTGGCACATCTGACTATGCAGCACTCCTGCACTGTAGTGTCTCCTGAGATTGTGTTCATGTTTCTGAAGTTTAGTTTTAACCCAAGGCGTTCTAACTCCTGAGATGAGAGTGCTACCGCTGAGCCAAGGCTGGCTGTCACCTGGTTATGCAGTTGGGACATGACAATGGTAGATAGGAGTATAATCCAGATGGGAAGTGTGTGGAGAGGTACATGAAGGAAGGGTCTTGGAACTTCAGGTACATAAGACACTGAAAGCCAGTTTGCACATTCAAAAAGCAGCCAGCAAAGGTTTTGAATATAAAAATAAGAATTACTGTTTTTACACCATGAACTTGGAATATTGTATTGAGTTTTGGGTATTTTACCTTGGGAATGATGTAATGGCCTTGGTGAAAATCCAGCAATGATTTGTTAGGATAATAGCATGAAGAATTGGCATATAACAAAGAGAATTGGTGAACTTGGCTTATATTTCTTAGTGATTAGAGGCTGAGGGATGATCTGATTGAGGTGCTTTTTTTTTTAAAAAAAACAAGAATTGATGAGGTATATAAGAAACTACTTTAGTAGGGGAATCCAGAACAAGGGCATATATTAGAATTTGAGTTAAACTAGTTGAAAGCATATCTAGGAAAAACTTTTTCACATAGTTGAGAATATGATAAGCGCCACTTCAGAAGGCATAAATGTAGTTAATTGAGGTGTTTAGAAGGGAAGGATATGTAGCAAAAGCAGGGATTAAAAAGCTGGTTATAATGGCACTGGCTCTGAATGAAAGCAGTGTTTGTATGTGTGTCTGAAATCGAGAATTATCACTGCATAGATGTTATAAATGGTTAAATGAATAACAGATTTGTTCCATAAATTTTTTCTAAAATAAATTGAGCAAGATTAAGTCATGTCCTAGTGCTATTTTGATTTTTAAATCTGATTAGTTCAGGTGATTTTAGTAAAATCAGATTAAGAAGCAGTAGTAAATTTAAAATGATAAAGCTATATAGTTCTTAGATACATACATACTGATTTACAGCAGCTTAAAAGTTTTTAAAATTTCTATTTACATTTGTGAACACATGTACAAATTTACAGCTGGATTCAAGGATTAGATTTCTTTGCTTTTTTAACAGTAGAGAAGTAAAGAGGAGCAGGGTCAGATAATGAGGGATTGGACCCAGTGTAATGACGTTGAATACTTCTGTTTGAGAATTAATGAGTTTTCTAACAATGAAAATGGGCTTGCACGTGGTGATAACTTAATGAGCTACTTCATATGTGGGAAAAGACTGGTGCCATTCTTTGTCTGCACCTGCTTAAAGTGCTGTTGTAATTTTTTGGATACTTTGTAATTTCTGTAGTATTAATACTTAATTAGCGAGACAGTTTCTGTTTCTAGAATAATTGAGTACCAGCAAATGTTTGAATATGGTTAAATGTTTATCTCTCTTCTCGTGTTTAGTTTCTAGTAGTCACTAAGTAATTTTTATTTTAGGTTCAGGTAACTGACACTAATAGGCGGCTTCAAGATGCAGGAAAAGAGGTGAGAAAATGAATAAGTAACATTTCTGTAATGTCACTATTTGTTTACATATTTACTAGTACTGGGGCATGTGTTGTATTTATCTTTTTTTTTAAAGGTAATTAACCAAAGCGAAGAAATGATTCGATGCAGGGTACAGCAGAGGAACATTGCTACTACGGTTGAGAAACTTCAGCTGTGTCTTCCTGGTAAGCAAGTTTAATTGCACATTGTAGGCTGGTTTTACAAATGTGTAGTGCATGGGCTTCATATGCTTAGGAACATTCTGAGGAATTAACTATAAATATTCAGACATTTGGCGTTGCCAGCAGGGAACTATACACGAAGGTATCTCAGGCTGAGATAATGCTACAACACTGCCGCTGATCAAATAATTTTATAGCAAGGAAACACAATTTGGCTCAATAGGCCCATGTAGGTTTTTATGCTCCTTGGACCTTACTTTATCAAAATGATTCGCCGTTTTCTCCCCACTCCCTTCCCCGAAGTGTTGGATTGGTGAATTTACCCTTCAAGTGTAACAACATACAATTGTAAATTGATGAAAGTTGACCTGTGCACCTGTAATGAAAAATTGAAGTTTGAATGGCATAATAGTAGGAGATAGAGTAATTGGAGGCAAATAGCTATTGTATCAATTATTTTTAGTTTCAATACATTTTTAGGTGAAATTTAAATCTATCTTTGCTGATTTGCAGTGGTTGGTGGTGAAGGACGAGGAGATTTAAGAGCAATGCATTTTTAAATATATAACAGATTTGGGAATCTGTCCATGACTTCTAAATTTGGAACTATACATTATTTATGTTTCCACATTCCAATTGATCTTTTACACACCTGAGGGGGCAGATTGGGGCCATGGGTTAATGTCTCATCTGAAAAACAGAATCATGACTACACCACTCCCTCAGTACTGCACTTGTGTGTTAGCCTGGCTTTTGTGCTCTGGTCTCATGAGTCATGATGAACTCATGACTCCAAAAGGAGCATGCTACCAACTGAGCCACAGCTGGACTTGCTGCCGAAGCAGTTGTGGAACACTGAGGAGATACCGTTAGACTGGAAACAGGTTAATGTGGTCTCCATTTCAAAAAGGGGAAGAATACAAATACTGCCAATTACAAATCCATTTGTCTGTTTTCATAACCATTTGTGTCTGTCTGTCCCTCTGTCTTTTTTTTCTCGCTCGCTCTCGATCAGATTTTGGTTTGTCAGGTGACTCGATGCTCTCCCCTTGGGTGGTCATAAAATGTC
Organism: Heterodontus francisci; assembly: GCF_036365525.1. Classification (NCBI taxonomy): domain Eukaryota; kingdom Metazoa; phylum Chordata; class Chondrichthyes; order Heterodontiformes; family Heterodontidae; genus Heterodontus; species Heterodontus francisci. The sequence goes on along the minus strand of NC_090390.1, from coordinate 38,339,040 downwards.
CCAGGATGTGGGAACCATAGTTACATAGTGGCATCTGAATGTGGTTTATTTTGATAAACAGGTGTTATTTCACACCTATTATCTTGGCCTTGGTCTTTGAGTCAGTTTGTCTGCAAAAGCCTTTACTAGCCCAATTTTTTTTATGATAGGAGTCGTTAGCATGGAAAGGGCTGTTTTTATATGTCAATGTGCCGCCTCAAGGCGATTCCATACGTGAAAATGGTCCTGTTTTCAACAGACAAACTTGATTGGCAGTACAGGGGGGATCACCTGACCTCTCCCTCCATGTTTCTGGGTAGTAAAGTGTTCACTTTCCTATAGCTTAGTTCCCCATTCTTTTATTAATTACTCCAGTTAATTTCATACATCATCACTGTTCCCTTTTGTGAGCATGGCCATAAAATAAATGATGGTATAGAATAAGTCGAGAAAATTACTTAAAACAACATTGCAAGGGTAAAGACATCAACCACATGTATTATGTAGCACCTTCAACGTAATAAAATATCCCAGGGTGCTTCATAGGAGCAATTACAAAGCAAAATTTGACACTGAGCTGTGTAAGGATGTATTGGGGTAGATGACCCAAAAGCCTGGTCAGAGAGAGTTTTTAAGTAGCATCTTAAAGGAGGAAAGAAAGGTAGAGAGATGGAGAAGGTCATGGAGGGACATCTAGAGCTTGGGACCTAGGCAGTTGAAGGCACGACCACCAGTGAAGTGATTAAAATTGGAGATATTTAAGAGGCTAGAATTGGAGGAGTGTAGATATCTCTGAGGGTTGTGTAACTGAAAGTGATTACAGAGATGGGGAGGAGCGAGGCTATAGAGGAATTTGAAAACTAGGATGAGAGTTTTGAAATTGAGATGTTGCTTAACTGGGAGGCAGTGTAGGTCAGTGAGCACAGGGGTGATGGGCGAATGGCACTTAGTGCCGGTTAGACATGGGCAGCAGAGTTTTGACTGACCTCAAGTTTACAGAAGGTAGAACATGGGAAACCAGCCAGGACTGAGTTAGAATAGTCAAGTCTAATCGCAACAAATGAGTGGATGAGGGTTTCAGCAGCTGATGAGTTGAGGCAGGGGCAGAGTTGGACAATGTTGGAGATGGAAGTTGACGGTCTGAGTGGTGCGAATATGTGCTCTGGAGTTCATCTCCGGGTCAGCTGTGACACCAGGGTTGCAAATAATCTAGTTCAGCTGCAAACCGTTGCAAGGGCAATGGATGGATTCACAGCTGACCCGGAGATGAACTCCAGAGCACATTTTCGCATCACTCAGACCGTCAACTTCCATCTCCAACATTGTCCAACTCTGCCCCTGCCTCAACTCATCAGCTGCTGAAACCCTCATCCACTCCTTTGGCAAGGGAATGGAGTTTGTAGCTTTGGTCTTTGCAATATTTAATTGGAGGAAATTTCTGTTCAGAACTGGATATCAGACGAACAGTCTGACAATTTAGAGATGGTGAAGGGGTCGAGAGAAGTGATGGTGAGGTAGAGCTGGTGTTATCAGCATAAGTGTGGAAACTGATTCTACGTTTTTGGATGATGTCACCAAGAGGCAGCATGTAGATGAGAAAAGGGAGTGAGCCAAGGACAGATCCTGGAGGGCATCAGAAGTAACGGGAATGGGATGAGAAGCAATTGCTGGTGATTCTCTGGCTCAAAACAGTAAAAGATAAAATTAGGATTAGTATTAGAAATTTCTTCACACGGTGAGCAACACCTGGATCAGACTTGTGGATAGAATTCTAGAGGTGAAAATGAGAATTGTTTAAGGAACAAGTAGATGTTGCAACAGAGGAACTGTAGTTTCTTTCTCAATGTGAATTAATATGGGCCAAATGCCCTACATTCTTCTGCAGTATTTATCTTGTGACTGGCCAACATTTATACATCAAGGTGAAAACTGAAACAAAACTTCAGAATTATGAATCTGATTAAAGACTTCTAGATTTCAACATAGCCTTATAAAATCCAAATTTACGAAATTTCCACTGTGGACTTTCACTGACTGTTCTGATACTAATTTTTTCAGTTCTTCATCTCTCGATGGAGCACAGCATGTAGTGTGGCAAGGAGAGACTGAAAGGTGCAGACCACTTTTATGAAATGCATATGAGTACCAGGTTGGCATTGGTGGGACTTTTGTGAAATTTGGTACTGAGGTCATATTATAAAGATGGGATTAAAAAGAAAAATCAATTTTAAAGATGGATTAGGTTACTACAAACTGAAAAATTAATTTGAAAGCTAAATGCTGTAAATCTGAATTATCAGAAAATGATGAACATGTACAGAAGCTCACAACATCCATATAGAAGCATGGGCTGAAGATTTGGGTGTGATTAAACATCAGATCTAATCAATAAAATCTGCTGTCAGTTTCCAGAATTTCTGTTTGTTTTTATGATGCAGCTTGAATTGTTGCTTGGGAAACATCTTTACAATAAAAAAGACAGTACAACAAAAGTTTTTTTTTTCCAGATTTTTCCTTTGCTTTCAGGTGGTCTGCTTTTCCTATCCCATAAGGCCTGTTTGAAATATTTGAGCCTCTGATTCCTGTTTTTGTGATTGACTGATTAGTTTCACGATTCGGTACTGTTTGGTCGCCTTTCCATTGAATGAAAACCAGGAAGTACAGTTGGATAAGCTTATCCCAACATTCAAAAGAAGTGGAAGGATTCTATTACATTCACTCTGGAGTCATACAACTTGACAGCACAGGAGGAGATTATTCGGTTTGTTCTGTCTCTGCCGCCTCTGTTCCCGAACTAATGTCACTCCCTAATTCTATCGTCATAGCCCTCTATTGAATATTCATTCACTTTTTCCTAAAAAGATGCAATAGTGTGTGCCTCAACTACTTCCTGTAGCAAAGCGTTGCACACTCCCAACAGCTATCTGTGTAAATAAATTTCTCCTAATCCCTATCAATGCTTGTTTTAGTGATCATTTTAAATGGTTGATTCTTTTGTTACTGATTTCTAAACCAGGGAAATGGTTTCTGTCTATTCTTTCAGTCAAGACCCTTCATAATTTTTTAAGACTCCATTAAATCTCCCCTTACTCTTCTCTGTTCCAGTAGCTCAAGTCTCTCCTTATCCCTGGCATTATCTAGGTGAATATGTCACTTTCAAACTTAACATGGAATTCAGTGATATTATGATCACTATTTCCCAGTGGATCTTTTACAATGACATTATTAATTAACTCTGCTTCATTACAAATTACTAGATCTAAGAGAGCTTTATCCCTAATCCATTCAATAACGTATTGCTCCAAGAAACTGTCCTGAAAACATTCTACAAACTCATCTTCTAGACCGTTCCTGCCAATTTCATTGTCCCAGTGTATGTGAAGATTAAAGTCCCCCACAATTATTACATTGCCTTTGTTACAAGCTCCAATAATTTTCTTGTTTAATGCTCTGTCCAACAGTATAACTACTGTTAGGGGGGCCTATAAACTACTCCCACCAGTGTTTTCTGATTCTTGCTATTCCTCATTTCCATCCATGATCTTCTGAGGCCAGATCCTTTCTCTGTCATGTCCTTATGTCATCCTTTACTATCAGGGCTACCTCTCCTCCTTTGCCATTCCCTCTCAACCACCCTAGTTATACAACTCGCCGGAACACTGGCCCTAGCATGGTTCAGGTGAAGACTGTCCCAACAGTACAGCTTCCACTTTCCCCAGTACTGGTGCTAGTGCACCATGAATCGAAACTCATTTCTTCCACACCAATCTTTGAGCCATGCATTTAACACTCTAATCTTATTTACCCTACACCAATTTGCTCATTAATCTGTGCTGTATAACTTTCATATCCCTTCTGTAATAAGGTGCTGAATCCTGCACGCACACTATTTTTAACTGTGGCCTAACCATTATCTTGTACAAATTTATCATTACTTATTTGATCTTCTGTTTGATAATTCTATTTATAAAACACAAGTTTGTGCAATTACCCATTAAAACAATGGAAGAAATGATGAAATGTTAGAACTATTTAATAATCCTACCTCAATTCCAGCTCTCTAATTGATAGCTGAAGTCAGAAATTCCCAACTTATTGCATGCCCTGTTTTAATTTGAAGCCTAAAAAGGCACTAGAGTGGAATGTAATTATAATTTAATGCATTCCATTTGTTAATAGCTGCCCTTAAACCATTATGCTAATAAGTCCTTATTTTTTCACATCAGATTTGGCTTGTTTTTATAACTGCACTTAATCACCTTTTTAAATGAATATTTCTCAGTGAAGATGTAAGGTGCAAAAAGTTACATTTTGAATGCAGTTTCCTTTCAAGACATTTCTACAAGGAATTGGAAGGGGGGGCATTGTATCCTAAAATATACTGACATCTGTTTTCTTTTCCTGGTTCCTGCCAATTACAGTCTAGAACAGGTGTGAAGAGCAAAGGTCAGCATTGTAAATACACAAACTAGTTACAATTTTGACTACTCTTCCGAGAAAAAAAATTACGTTCAAAATAATTCTTGTCTCTATCTTAAGGAAGTAAGCTATTTTAGTTCATACCTAAGCATCAGTGTTTTACTATACAAGATTCTGTGCCTTCAATTAATTTTCAAAATTGATTTTTTTTCAACAGAATAACTGAGATAAGGAATTTTATGTTCTATGTGAAGCAAGTAGATTATAAGGGGAAGAAATAAGAATTACAATAACTTGTAAATACAAACTGATGTTTTCAGACTTTTAGAAATAGGATGTTTTTGTATCAAAGTTTGTAGGTCTTCCTTACTTTGTAACTTTCTATTTACTCTTGTATTTTCTATTTTTTTTTGTTTTTTTTGGTCAAAAATTAGGACATTTCACACCTACGTCTCCCCTTTCTTAGACTGTTACCCCTTTCCCTACCCCCCACCCCCCCCCCCCAATACTAAGAAGCTATAGTTTAGGTTCTTGGGCTTTTTTTCCCCGTCTTTAGTAGCAGCTTTTTGGACGAACTTAAGATATCGTTTTCAGGCCTGCTCTTGTGTCAGGAACTATACAGAGAAAATTTAATCCAAATATTTTGAATTCATTGAGTTTTTCTTCCAAATTTTCTTCATGTTGTTTTGTCCCCTCCTCCTGAAGGCTTTGCTCAAACCATATGCATCATGCCTGTCTGCGATTGGGAGTTGCACTTGTCTCAGGACAGCTGGTCAGTGATCTAATTAAGAAGCTTATCCATCTAGGCAACTGCTCATTTTCTTGCAAACAAAATGTTGTACAAACCAATTCTACCAGAGATTTGCAAATCAGTTATGTTGCTGTTCTATTTCCCAATGCAATATGACTCGTGAGGTAGAGGCCTTCTCAGGTCGGGGGAAAAAAGAACCCGACCCGAACCACCGCGGACTTGAGCCCGACCCGGCCCGAATCCCTTCAATTTTGCCCCGTGCCCGGCCTGACCTGAACCTGCCCGACCTGACCATCCCTTTTACTTGCCTTCGGACTTGGAATCTCCACGAAGCTGCAGCGCATGCGCGATGACGTCATAGTGGCGTCACTCGCTCACTGCGCAGACTCAGTTTCGTCCCAGACTCCCAGCTCGGGTAATTTTATAAAAAAAAAAAAAAAAAAATTTCAGTTCTTACCAGCAGAGCACTTACCGTGTATGCCTGACCCGACCCAACATGTCATCGGGTTTGGGTCGAGTAGCAGGCCTCTATCGTGGGGGAACGTTAAAGTTTGTTCAGTGTGTACAGTGGTAACTTGGCCTAACATCATCCAGCTGACTTTATTTGGGTCTCGATCTTCAAGTGCTTCATTTTATGCCAAGTAGTATTGTCTTGACAATAATAATGATTGAGTCAGTATTTCGGTGCTGTAAGGATGCCTGAAGATGCATGTCCTGTAAAACGCTACTTCAGGCCTTCCACTGCAATGTTTTACTTGCAAAGTATTCAAATAACTAATAAATGTGTAAGAATGCTGGATTACCTACCTTTTATCATGGTGTTCTGTATTCTTGGCTTTGAAGTTCAGTCTCTACATATTGAGCTTCCTCCATGGCCTCATTTCCCAATCTGATTTGATATGCAACTTCTTGTTTTGTTTCAATACAATGTAATATCTCCGTCTCGGTGCTGCCTAATCTAGGCAAAGATTTACTGAATATCCTGGATATTCTTAGATAGCTGAGCAGTGAAAATTTGTGACCTCACTGTGCAGTTTCCTTAATGGTCAGTGCCCCAGTGTTTTCCTCAGTGGATAATGACCACACTTTTTTTTTTATATGTTGAGGTTGAACTTCAGTTAGTAAGGAAAAACTCTACTAAATATTCCAACATTATTTTTCAGTTGTAGTTTATCTACGAAAAAGCTTTTGACTAGAACTATTTGCTGTATTAAGAATTGTTAACTTGTGTTTTTTCCCTCCTTTTTTGCTTTTAGTGCTAGAAATGTACAGCAAAGTGAGAGAACAGATGAAGGCCAAAAGGTAGTTTGAGTTTCTATGCACTAAGCTAATTTTCCATTGCAACCTTTCTTACAATAGTCTAATGAAGGAACTTGGCATATCTTCTTTACTGAGATCTTGTATTTTTTTTATTTCCATGTTTGACAGCAGTATTTGATTAAGATCTAATAATTGTGTATATTTTGTGCAAATGTAGCATACTTTGACAAATTAACCATGGTTATATTTCATAAGTGTGATATTCCAATTTACATGATATGGCATTTTTACATTGATTATTTACCTTTCATGTCAAAGGCTGTGCCTTTCCACCTGGATGATAATTTTGATGCACAACATCATAAACTGCCACTAGTGACAAATTATTCGTTTGATTTGAAGCTTGCAAAACTACTACCTCAATGACCAATGTGGCAACTGATCAATGCTAACAAATATTATACACTGATGGCAGGAAAGGACAGTAAATGGAGACTGAAACTGTGTGTGCACTTGAAAGGCTGAATTGTTTTAATGTAATTTATCCAATTCAAAGATACTTTTTTGTTCCGAATTGATGCCACAAACCACAATGTTGAAAACCGACAAGATACCTCATTGAATCAAAAAGTTTCACAATTACTGTAAACAATTAATAACATCCAACAAGCAAAGAAGATGGTGGATTGCGATGAAATAAGATCCAGAGTACAGCAGTTGAAAAACATTATGTGAAACAGTACTTTGGCTTTAATGCTTAATTCCAAATGAAGGAGGCAGTACGTCTGAGTCGGCACAGTCTGGTAAGTAGTGCTTTGTAAACATCTTTTCTGTACCGTATAAATAGTTGGAAAACTTTGTGCAGAGTGTGTACCAAGTAATTTGATTGAACAGCCTCCCTGTGTCCTTTTATTATTCAGTTGCATAAACTATTCTCAAACTCTACCATTTGCAGTAGCCTTTCTCTCTCTTTCTTTCTGGTCCAGCGTTATTAATAAAGTGTACTCTTTATGTCTCCATAGATGAAATGTCTCGATCTATTTCTGAGCCTCCCATCACTTTGGAAGGGCTACTGGTTGAGCAGGAATGAGCATCAGACATGAAAGACCTGCACTTGGGGATTTGAGGTGACATTGTCTTGTCAAGTGGCAGGGTTCTTTGCAAACCCCTCCTGTATAAATTGAATGTTCTGCAACAGCAGGTGAGGGGATGTTTCTGCCATGCAAGACAAATGCTGGCCATTCAATACCCCACCATTCTTTCAGAGCTACAAAAGGAGGATGTGGACCCAAGTTGTCATTCCCATAAAGAACTGGTGTCCATGTCATTGGGTAATGTCCATTGGGTAATGAAAGGCACAATTCAACATGGTGGCTCCTCATCAGACCCCTTTCCTATCTTGAGTGGCGTGAAACAGGGCTGTGTTCTCGCACCCACACTTATTGGGATTTTCTTCTCCCTACTGCTTTCACATGCGTTCAAGTCCTCGGAAGAAGGAATGTTCCTCCACACAAGATCAGGGGGCAGGTTGTTCAACCTTGCCCGTCTAAGAGCGAAGTCCAAAGTACGGAAAGTCCTCATCAGCGAACTCCTCTTTGCTGACGATGCTGCTTTAACATCTCACACTGAAGAGTGCCTGCAGAGTCTCATCGACAGGTTTGCGGCTGCCTGCAATGAATTTGGCCTAACCATCAGCCTCAAGAAAACGAACATCATGGGACAGGATGTCAGAAATGCTCCATCCATCAATATTGGCGACCACGCTCTGGAAGTGGTTCAAGAGTTCACCTACCTAGGCTCAACTATCACCAGTAACCTGTCTCTCAATGCAGAAATCAACAAGCGCATGGGAAAGGCTTCCACTGCTATGTCCAGACTGGCCAAGAGAGTGTGGGAAAATGGCGCACTGACACGGAACACAAGTCCGAGTGTACCAAGCCTGCATCCTCAGTACCTTGCTCTACGGCAGTGAGGCCTGGACAACGTATGTCAGCCAAGAGCGACGTCTCAATTCATTCCATCTTCGCTGCCTCTGGAGAATCCTTGGCATCAGGTGGCAGGACCGTATCTCCAACACAGAAGTCCTCGAGGCGGCCAACATCCCCAGCTTATACACACTACTGAGTCAGCGGTGCTTGAGATGGCTTGGCCATGTGAGCCGCATGGAAGATGGCAGGATCCCCAAAGACACATTGTACAGCGAGCTCGCCATTGGTATCAGACCCACCGGCCGTCCATGTCTCCGCTTTAAAGACGTCTGCAAACGCGACATGAAATCCTGTGACATTGATCACAAGTCGTGGGAGTCTGTTGCCAGCGTTCGCCAGAGCTGGCGGACAGCCATAAAGGCGGGGCTAAAGTGTGGCGAGTCGAAGAGACTTAGCAGTTGGCAGGAAAAAAGACAGAGGCGCAAGGGAAGAGCCAACTGTGTAACAGCCCCGACAAACAACTTTTTCTGCAGCACCTGTGGAAGAGCCTGTCACTCTCGAATTGGCCTTTATAGCCACTCCAGGCACTGCTCCACACACCACTGACCACCTCTAGGCGCTTACCCATTGTCTTTCGAGATAAGGAGGCCAAAGAAGAGGTACAAACACGCAAGATAGAAAAGCATAATTTTCTACGAATAAGTTGGCAACAGCACCCTAATCCATCTGTTTACCACGTTGCTGTGAAACCAGCAACGCTTCTTCCTGGGATGTTGCTATTCAAAGCTTCCTTGAGTTCTCTGACGATATAGCCTTAGTGATTTTGGAGTCTGTCCAGTTTATGTCTACCTAGGATTCCCATTTTCCACCCAAATCCAGGGTATCATAAGAGAGGATTCTTGCAATGCCAGATGTGTACCTATACCACAAGGCTTACTACCACCTTCGAGGGCGATTAGGAATGGGTAATAAATGCTGGCCTTGCCCATGACACCCAGATCCTATGAACGAATAAAAAAAATTCCGTCAATTTTTGGCTATGTGTACTTTGTAAACCTGTAAGCAGAACAAAATTAGCTACTTAGCATGCCTCCGACTGATATCTCACAATTAGAAAAATAATTTTATCAGTCTCCCTATAACTGTTTCTCATTAATCCAGTAGTGATCAGAATTAATATGGCTTTGCACAGAAATCCTTCTATTTCCATGCAGTATTTTCCATTATTTACACTTACTACCACAAATGACTACATTGATATATGCATTTGTAAAATTATGGAGTCACAGAATTGTTAGTGCAGAAGGAGGCCATTCGGCCCATCGTGTCTGTGCCAGCTCTCCAAATGAGCAATTCACCTAGTCCCATTCCCCCACCATCTCCTTGTAACCCTGCACATGCTTCCTTTTCCGATAACAGTCTTATTCCCTTTTTGAATGCTTCAATTTTACCTGCCTCCACCACACTCTCCAGCAGTGCATTCCAGACCTTAACCACTCTCTGCCTGAAAAAGTTTTCCCTCCTGTCACTTTTGCTTCTCTTACCAAATAATTTAAATCTGTGCCCTCTCGGTCTCGATCCTTTCACGACTGGGAACAGTTTCTCCCTATCTATTTTGTCCAGATCCCTCATGATTTTGAATACCTCTATCAAATCTCCTCTCCGCCTTCTCTTCAAGGAAAACAGAAATTAGAAGACTTAGACTTGTAATATTTTTCTACTTATTAAATAAAATATTTTTGTTGCTTTGGTGTCCAATATGTCTTCCTTTTTCTCTCCTTGTTCTTCTGTCCCAGTTCATGTGTAACGCTAACTACGTCCAGAAGGCAGACTGTCTGGGGACCTCTTGGCCTATGGTTCTGCTGTTTTAATTTATTCATGTGGAAGATGTCTTAACTTGTCCTGTTATAGAAATAAGTTATTCGTAATGTCAGTGTTGCATTTGCATCTATGTTTAATAATGCTTTTATTTAATGTACTTAAGAAATGGTACATTGCTGAAATTGCAGTACATACTACCCTGGGTAAAACTCCTATTTCATGATGTTGACAGATGTTGGTATAGTCTGTACGGTTGTTTTTAAATGACAAAATATTTATCAGAATGTAAGACTTCAGTGACTATATTGGTGTACATTAAGATCTGATAGTGACTAACCATGCCAGTAAAGTATGCCACATAATTGTTTGATATTTAGATTTTAGATTTTTTTGGATTTAGAGATACAGCACTGAAACAGGCCCTTCGGCCCACCGAGTCTGTGCCGACCATTAACCACCCATTTATACTAATCCTACACTAATCCCATATTCCTACCACATCCTCACTTGTTCCTATATTTCCCCTCCCACCTACCTATACTAGGGGCAATTTATAATGGCCAATTTACCTATCAACCTGTAAGTCTTTGGCTGTGGGAGGAAACCGGAGCACCCGGAGGAAACCCACGCAGACACAGGGAGAACTTGCAAACTCCACACAGGCAGTACCCAGAATTGAACCCGGGTCGCTGGAGCTGTGAGGCTGCGGTGCTAACCACTGTGAGTGAGTGAGCCTAAAATTAATTGGACGATCTTTGTTTCTCCTCTTGCCCTATGTTTCTTTTCTTTCCTGCCTTCCCCCCCCACCCCCCACAGCCCCTTGTCTACCAGTTTAAAAAGTTTAAACATGCATTGGCACTTCTAACTTGGGGGTTGGGGTGGGTGGGTGGAGGAGAGGAGAGCTGGTGGTGTAGTGGTAATGTCACTGGACTAGTACTCTGGGGGTATGGGTTCGAATCCCATCAGCAGATGGTAAAATTTGAATTCAGTTAATAAATCTGGAATTAAAAAACTAGTCTAATGGTGACCATGTTGTAAAAACCCATCTGGTTGACTAATGTCACTTAGGGATAGAAATTGCCATCCTTACCTGGTCTGGCCTACATGTGACTCCAGACACACTTTTAAATGCCCTCTGAAACGGGCTAGCAAGCTACTCCGTTCAAGGGCAGTAAGCAATGGGCAATGCATGCTGGCCTAGCCAGCCATGCCCACAGATGAATAATAAAAAGTATCCTTAACACCTAGACTGCTATTTTCCACATAGCAATAAGTTGGCATAAATGTGACTGATTTATTGGGTATTGCCCCATAAAGTTTCTCGCAATATAGAAATTAAAAACAAGCAATAATTTCTATTGTAAGAAGCAGAACCTTGAACATCATTGGAGCTACAAAGACATAATTGTTAATTTTCAGTGATCAATCATGGCACATTATAAACTAATTTCAAAATTAAACAGGTGCCCTTTTTCCTTGTGCTTATCACATTACAATGTGTCTGCACTCATTAATATACCAAATGAGGGCCGAATAATGCAAGTTGCACTAAATGTGTGTGCCACAGCTGTGCCTTGCGATTAGATTAAGCTATATTATTTAATGAGACCACAACTCAGTATTTTAGCTTCAGTCATGTAATAATTGAGATGATTGATTACCATAATTATCTATAACATTGCAACAAACATGATTAGATTTGTTAATACTGTCGGATTGCAATTCAATATTGAATGCAGGGAAACCATGAAAACCCGTGTTAAAGGAAGGACTTTTCAAGATCATTTGAGGCTTTTTGCCTGACTGCTGCATAACAATTGTTACGACCAGGTGAGAAAGAGGTCTAGGGTTCCCTTTTAGCTTTCACCTGGTCTTACTGTAACAGGGTTTCATTTTTAAACACAGTTTTAGCTCCCCCTTGGTGAATCCTTGTTCACCGCTTTCCTATTACAAGACAAAGAAACTAGCACAAACAGGCTTTCTTAGGTTTAAAGAAGAAAGGTGAAATTTTATTAAACTTGAACTCTAATTCGGTTAATGCCTACGGATGCAGGCCGCGCCCACGCTAGCATACATACATGATACACACATGCGAGACAAAAAAAGTAGAAGAAAAAATAAAGTGGAAAGGATTGAGGCAATATCTGAGTTTTTTGTTGCGGATCTTCAAGCTCACTGTAGAGTCCTTGTCTGTAGGCGGATCTTGCTTTACATTGGGGCCCAGTAATATCCTTAAACCTTGTTCACGGTAGGAGACTTTCCTCGCTTGAGTTTCATGTGCCTTCAGTCAGTTTTTGGAGTTCTGTAAGAAAGAGATGGGAGCAGACAGGAGAGGAGGCCTGCCTCCGTCCAGGAGCAAATACCTTTCTCCTAGTTCAAACATTGTCTCTACGACTTAAAACTCCCAAGGTTGTCAGCAGGGCAGTCACATGACTGACTGACTGTTTTGACCAGGTCTGTTCTGTGTATTGTATGGGAGCAGGGGATAGCCCCTTTTGTTCCAACACTGTCTGCTAATATGCAAAAATGTCTTTCCGGCCAGGGCAATTCCTCGTAACAGACCTTCGCTTCTTCCCAGCAACAATTTGAAAATTTATGTCCATGTGGTGAAATTAATGTGGCTCATTCTTGGCAGGTGGGGGCCTGCATGACACAATGTAAACACGAATGAATTTTGCTGAGATTTTGGCCCTCACCACCTTCATTTATGTATTTTGACAATTTTTCTACATTTGCAGATCATCCACAGCATATAAACATTAGGACCCCAACATTCCTGTGCCTGAGAAGGTGATACCAGTGACTGTCAAACGAGGGGGCCAGAATTTGGGACGGAATTTAGTTTTGCCACGTGCAAAAATTCCAGTGTTTGTTGGGTGGGGGTAAGACAGTGGACGTGTTGTTTCTTGCACTTGGGTGCCCCTGTGCTCACACCACTGCATAAGGCAGAACTGGTGGGATGACATCATCCTCCAGAATTCCTAACTTTCTTGCAGCTAATCGTCTTGATGTGGAAGTGAACCTCAATGCCTGGTGGAGTGGCAACTGAAATTTCAAGTATTTGTTTCCAATTCAAATCTTTGGTCAGACACACACCTCTCTTCCCCATTCTCCCCACCACCACCCCAGGATAAAGTGCCTTGCTGGCAATCTGAAATTTCTGGTCCTGTCATGGGGCAGGCGCCTGGAGAGCACTGTCAATGAGGATGCCCTGTAGATCGGCAGTTCAAGTTAGAAACTGTTCAATCAGAAATTTAGATTCAAAAGCTCGATGCAAGTTGATCAAATGATTGCACCCGGGAAGGGCAGCTGATTTTGCCGAAGCAGTTCAGAAAATAGAGCTGGAGAAAATATGGAAATAGGCAGAACAATGCTGAGGGCCTTGGCTGGCTGAGCTGGCTAAATTCACTCCCCTCCATGAGCGTTGAGCTGTCTCTGGGGTTGCGACTGCCCTTGGCAGCTTGCTGGTAATAAACAAATGAGGTTTGTGGATCAATTTGCCATGGTCCTGCTGCCAACTTCATTGGGCACATGCAGCATGCATAGTACTGGGACAGCACCCTAATTCTGGTGGAATCCAGTTTCTAGGCCCATGAATGGTGTCGAGTAGCTAAAATTGAAGTAGAACATAAGAACATGGGAACAGGAGTAGGCCATTTAGTCCATCGAGCCTGCTCTGGCATTCAATATGATCATGGCTGATCACCCACTTCAATGCCTTTTTCCCACACTATCCCTCTATCTGTTGATGTCATTGGTATTTAGAAATCTTTCAATTTCTACTTTAAACATACTCAATGACTGAGCTTCCACAGCCCTCTGGGGTAGAGAATTCCAAAGATTCAAAACCCTCTGAGTAATGCAATTTCTCCTCATCCCAGTCCTAAGTGGCTTCCCTTTTATTTTGAAATTTTGACTCCCTGGTTCTAGACTCCCCAACCAGGGGAAACATCTTACCTGCATCTACCCTGTCTATCCCTTTTAAGTATTTTGTAGGTTTCAATGAGATCACCTCTCCTTCTTTGAAACTCGAGAATGCAGGTCCTGTTTCCCCAATCTCTTCATAGGACAGTCCCGCCATCCCAGGAGCAAGTCTGGTGAACCTTCATTGCACTTCCTCTATGGCAATAATATCCTTCCTAAAATGAGGGGACCAAAACTGCACACAGTGCTCCAGGTGCAGTCTAACCGAGGTTCTATACAATTGAAGCAAGATTTCGCTGCTCCTCTACTCAAATACGCTTGTGGTAAAGGCTAACATACCATTAGCCTTCCTAATTGCTTGCTTCACCTAAAGGCCTACTCAGGTCACAAAAAAAAAACCCGACCCGAACCACGTTGGACCCGACCCAACCCAAGCCCGACCACCGAAATGTTCCCTTCACCTACCTTGCGACTCCCAATCTTCAGGAAGCTGCAGCATAAGCGTGATGTCCTAGAGACACTCACTGCGCAGACTCAGTTTCCTTCTTTGACGTCCTGGACTCCCAGCTCGAGTAGGTTTTTTACTTTTAACACTTGTTGTGTGTGCCTGACCCGACATGTTGTCTGGTCCTGTCGGGTTCAGGTCAGGTAGCAGGCTTTTAGCTGCACCTGCATGTTATCTTTCAGTGACTTTCTAATCCCTTACCATTTAAGAAATACTCTGCACATCTATTCCTCCTACCAAAGTGGATAACCTCACATTTTTCCACATTATATTCCATCTGCCACGTTCTTGGCCATTCGCTAAGTCTGTCCAAATCCCTGCTTTGCATCTTCCTCACAACACACATTCCTACCTAGTTTTGTGTCATCTATGAGTTTGAAAACATTACATTTGGTCTCCACATCCAAATCATTGATTTATATTGTGACCAGCTGGGGCCCAAATACTGACCCCACTTGTTGCAGCCTGCCAATGTGAGAATGACCCGTTTATTCCTACTCTGTTTTCTGCCTGTCAACCAATCCTTAATCCGTGCCAGTATATTGCCTCCTATCCCATGTGCTTTAATTTTGTTAATCAACCTCCTGTGGGGGACTTCATCAAAAGCCTTCTGAAAATCCAAATATACTATGCCCACCGACTCCCCTTTATCAATTCTGTTAGTAACATTCTCAAAAAAAACTCCAAAATGATTTTCACATTCATAAGTCCATGTTGACCATACCCAATCAGATCATTATTATCCAAGTGTCCTTTTGTCACATCCTTTAGAATAGATTCTGGTGCTTTCAGTACTAATGTCTTTAGTTCCCTGTTTTCTCTCTCTCTCCCCCTTATTAAATAGTGGGGTGACATTTGCTACCTTCCAATCGGCAGGAAACATTCCAAAATCTAAGGAATTTTGTAAGATGATCACCAATGCATCCACTATCTCCATAGCTACTTCCTTCAACACTCTTGGATGTAGAATATCCAGTCCCGGGGACTTATCAACCTTCAGCCTCATCAATTTCTCCAAGACAGCCTTCTTAATAATTTCCTTCAATTTCTCATTCTCCCTAGTCCCTTGGATCTCTAATTCTGGGAGATTTCTTGTATCTTCCTCAGTGAAGATAGGCACAAGGTAATCATTTAGCTTCTCTGCCATTTCTCTACTCCCCTTTATAAATTCTTCTGACTCTGCCTATAATGGACCCACATTTGGCTTAGCCAAATGTTTCCTTTTTATGTAACTATAGAAACTTTTACAGTCCATTTTCGTTTTTTGCCAGCTTAGTCATATTCTGTTCTCCCTTTCTTAGTCAGTTTCTTTGTTTTCCTTTGCTGTTTTCTAAAATTCTCCCCATCTTCAAGTTTACTACTAATTCTGGCAACTTTTATAGGCCTTTTCTTTTCATCTTTATACTATCCTTAACTTCCGTTGTTAGCCACGGTTGACCAACTTTTCTTTGGGTTTTTGTGTCTTGAAGGAATGTATAGTTGCTGTAAACTATGTAATAATTATTTCAAGACTATCCATTGCCAATGTACTGTCTACCTTTTAAATGTA
Organism: Heterodontus francisci; assembly: GCF_036365525.1. Taxonomy (NCBI): domain Eukaryota; kingdom Metazoa; phylum Chordata; class Chondrichthyes; order Heterodontiformes; family Heterodontidae; genus Heterodontus; species Heterodontus francisci. The sequence goes on along the minus strand of NC_090390.1, from coordinate 38,322,904 downwards.
TTTTCCCATACTGCCTCAGTCAATTTGCCCCTCATACCTTCATAATTTCCTTTGTTCAAATTGAACACTCTGGCTTCAGATTGAACTACCTCACTTTCAAACATAATGTAAAATTCTATCACATTATATTCACTCATTCCCTAAAGCTTCTTTTACAAGATCATTCTGTAGTCGGTTCCTCAAGATACTGCTCGAGCAAACTATCCCTAACACACTCCAGAAACTTGTCCTCCACAGCATTAGTGCTCATTAGGTTTACCCAATCTGTATGCAGATTAAAGTCACTCATGATTACTGTATTACCCATGCAACATGCTTCTCTAATCTCCTGATTAATACCATGCTGCACACCACCACTACTGTTTGGCCTATAAACAACTCCTACCAATGTTTGCTGCTCCTTGCTGTTTCAAACAGATTCCACATTTTGTTGTTTCAAATTGAGATCCTCCTTTGCTAATGTACTGATCCCATCCCTTATCAGCACAATACCACCTCCTTTTTACTTTTTGCCTGTCCTTCCTAAATGTCGAATATCCTTGAATATTCAATTCTCAGTCTTGATCACCCTGTAGCCACGTTTCCATAATGGCAATTAGATTATACCCATTTACCTATATTTGTGCCTTTAAATTCATCCACCTTTTTGCGAATGCTGTATGCATTCAGGTAGAGTGCCTTAACTTTGTCATTTTGACTTTCTAAGCCTAGGAGATCTAGCTGTTAAGAACCTCTGGGCTCAAGATGTTCAAGAAAGGGCGGCACAGTGGTGCAGCGGTTAGCACCGCAGCCTCACTGCTCCAGCGACCCGGGTTCGGTTCTGGGTACTGCCTGTGTGGAGTTTGCAAGTTCTCCCTGTGACCGCGTGGGTTTCCGCCGGGTGCTCCGGTTTCCTCCCACAGCCAAAGACTTGCAGGTTGATAGGTAAATTGGCCATTGTAAATTGCCCCTAGTGTAGGTAGGTGGTAGGAGAATTGAGGGAAGGTGGGGATGTGGTAGGGAATATGGGATTAATGTAGGATTAGTATAAATGGGTGATTGATGGTCGGCTCAGACTCGGTGGGCCAAAGGGCCTGTTTCAGTGCTGTATCTCTCTCTATTACTCCATGACTCTAAATACAGAGCAGCAATGAACAAAGGCAATGGATTATTGAATGGTACAGCCAAAATACAAGCCAGATGAGTAGTGATTAAACTTTATAGTGCTCGGTCAGACTACACCTTGAATAATGTGGGGTCAGTAAGAAACAAGTGCAACATTCAAGCACTGAAGGCATTGCAGTGTTGAGTCTATGACATCAAGAAAAACCGACAAAGCTTAGGCTTTTCTCACTTGAAAGGAGACATCTGAGATGTGATCTTAGAGGGAAAATTAGCTAGTAAGTGGTATGGAAAAGGTAAATCTGGAAAATTACTTCAAACTAGGTATTGAGGGCAAAATAAGACATGGGTTTGCACTCGTAAAAGGAAAATTTAGGACTGCTATCTGGAAAAGTGGCTAATACACGGATGGACTTCTGGACCGAGCATTCAAGGCTTAAACCCCCTCGAATCATTGAAGAAACAATTGGGTACTGCAATTGGAGGACCTTTTGGCTGCTTTGGGATTGATGGGCTAACATGGTTTTCCTGATCTGTAAATACCTTGGAATCTAGTGCAATCTTTGAAATGTTTAAATGCTATTAAAACCTTACTCTAACTGGTGTTTTTCTAAAATTAAAACTGTACTTTTAAATGTTTCAAATGCATTAAAGCTACTTACGGTTGTCGTTTTGTTAATGTGCCAATGTATGAACTGCAATTTCCAAAAAGTAGCTAGTTCAGGAACACAATTGTTCCCCTTGACCTGCTGTATCGTTAATTTGCAAAATTGGCATGAGTTACTACGCTGCCCCATGATGGTATCAATTACTATCACATGATCATCAGCTTATGTCTTATCTAAGCATCATGTTTAATGGGAACAAAACATGTTTTTCAACATCAGAATCCAGTACTTGTAAGGAGTATTCTGTAGAAATCTGAATTTTTACATTGAGATGGTTTTTTCGAAGAAGGATAAATATGGTCAATGGTATTGTAAAACTTCTAGCCCAATGGAAACCTATTATGCACTTATATTTAATGAAGTGCAATTACTGAAAATGAAACCTTTAATTGGGTAATATATAAACTTGTTTCTTATTAAAAAATCATTGAGCCTGACATAAGGGTTTACTAAAATTGGGTTAGGGAGTCAGTTGGGTTAATGGCTTATGATACAATATATAAATTATTCATCACTGGTGATTCTGTTGAACAGCTTCATGCAATAAACATTTCCAAAATGATGACTCCCTTTTTCAAAGAACTGCTTCAAAAGGTGATTTTTTTTTTTTTGAGTTGAAATAAGCGGAGAATAACTTGTTTAATTGAATTTAGAATCGTTATTTTAACAGCTGGGCAGATTGCCCAATTTTGCTTGGGCTTTGTTAAAACTAAATTTTTTTTATGTGATTGAATATATGTCCTACTTAACGACTTTTGTATTTTCCTTTGTTAGTCTTTCACAAACTTAATCTGAAGAATAATATACATGTACAATGAGAAACTGGTTTGGTTAATGGGTAAAAGCTGCACACTTAGGTTCTGTTGAGTATTTGCATAAATTATGCTTCATAGCATTTGTAGATAAAATGATCATGATAAATTTGTTGCTGCCAAAGGCATTTATCAATATTTGTGCAGGGTATTATTTTGTTATGGTATTGCTTGAGCTGATAACTTCATTCCAGGTTGTACACTTAGTTTCAGCTTAAAACAAAATTGAATATTTATTTTAAACCTTGACCTGCAGTTGACCTGCAAATTAAAAAGGCCTCAATATTTTATGAGAACAGATGTTAAAAGGCCAAGGTCTTGTTCTGCAGACAGATATAATTAGAGAGGGGTTGCAGAGTGGATTTGAGATGGATTATGTATGAATGCTGATTTCAAAGTCAGGGCTTTCCAGATGATCTAACAGTGCAAAGATAAGCTGATAAGTATAATTTGAATAAAACGGTTTATATGACTTTGATGCTATTACAAATTTATCTTCTTGAAGCTGCATCATGTGGTGCATTTTGGGCATTGCTCTTTTCAAAATGTGATTGATAAGGGCATAACCTAACAAATGTACCGTGCTCTATTGGTATTAGACAAAATAAACTGCCTTAAAGTGCACTCGATCCAATATCATCAGGGATAAAAGTTCTTAATTTGAGCTTGAAGCATTAGCTTATCATATCGTAAGGACTGCTATGATTATAAGTGAGTCCAAGCTGTTGAAACGTACTGGTAACACGTGAGCTTTACTGGCTAGCTTGAAAGAGGCACATTGCTTGCATAAAATTGACTCCTTTCACATTGAAGATAAAAGAATTTAATCAACATTTTTTGTCAGCAACTTTTTTTTAAAAACACCTTTTCCAGGTGTTTCCTACTGTCAAGACAAATACACAGATTAAAGTGTGTAGTGTAGTTTCAGGCAGAATAGAAACAAAATAAAGAATTTAGACTGGTCATATTTTGAGCTTTTGTATCAATACCAATCTTCATAGTTTTTCCTCTTTGTATGTCAGATAGAAGTTATGACAGTTAGAACATTGCCATGGTAGTTTCCATTTTGCTAAGTTTTCTTCAATGTGATGAGATATTTTGTTCATGTACATTTAAAAAAAAGAGTGGGACAATTTATGTTTTAGCTAGGATTTCTGTCTTGAGGTCAATTTTGATGGTTTGAATTTCCTGGTGAGTTGCAAACAGATACAGAATTCTTGAACCATGGGCATAGATTCAAGGTGAAGTAAACTGAAATAAATATGCGATTCAGAAAAAAATTCTGGGGGAAAAATTGATGAGCATATGAAACTAATGACCATTGTATTTAGTTGAACAAAAACATCAAAGGGTTTCCAAAGCAAAATGGGCAAGTTCCTGGCAGTTGAAAGAATTCATGGTTATTGATATTCTTTAAATGGTAGATATCTTGCCTGAAAGGTTAGATGGGCATACTAAAGGGGAAACGCTATTACCTTATGTAGTCATTGAATCAATGAACAGTGCAGTGGGCCAGAGATGTGATTTTTAATTTTGATTTTGTTTTTAAGATTTTTAATAGTAAACTGTTCGGTGTAATGAATGTGATTTGTTGCTTATATTTGTTTCTTTCCCCTAGATATTATTCTGCTTTGAAAACTATGGAACTTCTAGAAAATACCTATCTTCCCCAGGTTTATCAGTACCGTTTCTGTCAGATCATGACTGAAAATATTCCCAGGCTGCGAGAAGAGGTCAAGGAAATTTCAATGTCAGACTTGAAAGATTTTTTAGAAAGTATTCGAAAACACTCTGATAAAATAGGAGAAATGGCCATGAAACAAGTGAGAAAACATCATATACTTTTGTTTTTTAATACTTGTAACATCTAATTTTGCTATTTTTCTTTTCACAATTGTATGTGTGATCTGGTTTTTCTATTAAAATTAGTTCCTTAAAATTCAGACTAAGAAATTCAGTGGGTTTCTGTAAGTCATGGAGATATGCTGAGTCAGACAGACCAGGGCAGTTGGATTCCCTGGTCTTTGTTGTTAGTCGGTTTAGCCAAGGTGGGATCACAACAGTTGGCTTAGGTGCTTGAGAATGAAAGAAGAAAAGTTATTCAGTATTCGCACTGCACGTCATTACCTAGTGATTTTTGTTGGCAAGCACACATGGATAACCAGTGAGAACAGGGTCTTCCTCATGATTTGATAACCTAGACAGTGAGTATCGGCAGGCTTTCACATGCAAAATGGCCAGCTGGGTGAGGTACCCAGAGGATGCCAGAATCCGTGGATCTATATCCCAATTTTCAGAAGGGAAGAGGAGAAAATTAGTGACCGAGAAATAAAAACTAAATGTTGACAACTAGTTTACTGGAATGTTGATTTAGGGCTATGAGACTCAAAGTTCAAATCTCAGTTTTCCATTAGAATTTCCGGAGAGGATAAGTTTGGCATTTTGGACAAATTATCTGTGGAATTAATACAAGAAAGATTTGTTCAGTTTTTGGGCACTGAAGGCTGTTCTCTTATCATTAGATAATAGCATGCAATTTATCCTACTTGAATATTTCTATTTAAAGTCATCTATCTCCCTCTTAACTGAGGAAATTATGGCACTTAACTGGAGAGAGGAATTTGATGGGCTTTTTTGTAATTATAATTATCTAATTGCTGAAAAGTATTCAAATTTACGAATATTTTTAAAGAGGTAAATTAGCTTGGAAAAGTGCTTCAGTGTTCTAAAGATAGATGTATGTATCTCCTCCCAGGAGGGAAGAGGTTTACAATAATTCCAGTCAAAATATAATTTCATGGAATCCTGGTAAGTTGCATTTGCTCAAATGCATTTTTGGGCTTTTTATCCTTGAGTTATTTGGAGAGTGACATCCATTCCAGTCTTGCATTCAAGCACTTTCATTGCATTGGATTTTCATTCAATTTAGAATCTTAAAACTCAAGTCATGACTTGTACCTGATTTCTGAGTTGCATTTAGCACTGGATTGGCATTCAGGTTTTGAAGAATGCTTTTCATTTTGAACAGCTGGCTTGAGATAAATTTGTTAGATATGCCTTTTTCAACTGATGGACCTGCCAAGGTGCTTTTGGGCTGGAACAAATGTTGATTTCTGCTTTTGAGGCGGAGATGAAGTTTTTAAAAAGTTATTCTGGGGTACTTTTTCCCCCAAAAAATATCCATTTAGAAGTTTAGATTTCTGCTTTATCTTGGTAAGTGATATTACGTGATGTAATGTCTTACTCTAGTTTGGCAGAATTGATACTCCAAAGATAAATTTTTCTTTCTAAAAGTTGGATTGAGATATACGATGCATCATGGTACCAGTCTGTCGTCTCTATAAATTAAGTGTGGATAACTTAGAATGATCCGTAATGTTGTATGGTGTCAGATAAATAAACCTCTTAAGAATTTGTAGAAAACTTTTAAAAAATATAGGCATTTAACTGAATGAATAAGTAACTCATCAAAGCAAGTGTGTTTTTGGAATATTCCCAATTGGCTTTGTATTGATGCAGTCTCAGCAGCAAAGGACCTTCAACAGTGTTGTAAAGAAGCAAGCCAATCCCAGTAATGAAAGGAAGTTGTATGTTGCCAATGGTACAGTTCCTGAAGCAAGATCTGAACAATTACAGGATGAGGAAGAAGAATATGAAGAAGAGGTAATTGTAATCATGCTGCCTTAGACATGATATATTTGTGATGCCTTTCTATTACTTTGCATTCTGTACCATTCTAAATGCTGCAAAGGTATAAAATTCTCAATGTAAGAACTTGTGATGGCTATTCTCTACCAGCAAGTTCAATGGGCAGCCAGAACTGCGGGTTAATCTTAAATACCTTAAATGCTTATCTATGATCAAACCGTGGGAGGCATAGTTTTAGCAGGAGTTTATAAAACTATTTTAATTTGTTCTGTTTAGTATGAATCACTGTGCTTTTATCTGAATAGTGCTCTGGCATAATGTTAACAAGGTTTGATTGTCTGAAGGGTGTGCTGGAGTCTGGAACTCAAATGGGGAACCTTTCCCATTCAAAGCTGAGCACTGATCTTTCTGGGCCTCTTGAAATGCTGAAGTGTGCTCAACAATTTTACCGTCAAAAATTAAAGTTAGACATGTTACTTTGCGCTAGCATTTATTCTACAAATGTAATTAGATATTTGATGGTTTAAAGCTTTGGCATGCACAAAGTAATGCACATACTCTACAGGTTCTCACTGCTCAGGATCTAGTGGATTTCTCTCCTGTTTACAGATGTCTGCATATATATACCATTTTGGTAAGTGTTTTCCAAATTTCTCTATTTCTATGTTTAAAGTTGATCATACATTTGTACATTGTACAGGAAAGGATATTAATTATAAAGCTGCATAAAAGCACTTGTACATGAAGTCAAGAGAAAAACTGCTTTCAGCTACAATAGCAAGCAATAATTGTGAAAAAATTGAGGCAGGGAGTGTTGATCCCCAGGGAGCATGTTATGGAAGGATAATACTGGAGCTTATCTTTACTCAGTTTCACATTTATTGTACAAAGTAAAAGGGCTAGAAACCTGCAGCTCCTTCACCAGTCTCAAAAGTGTCTGCTTATAAGTGCTCAAGTAAGACCCCAATTAACACCCTCCACCTGCATATAATCGAATAATTGATACACAATTAACATGTTAACAGGAAGATTCTAAACAAAAGGAATACTCAAAACATCTCTGTCTACAGCAAAGTTCTTAATATAAGGTACAACCAGTTTTCTGATGAATATATTTTCTTTTGGCTTGGATTTAAATAGCTTACTATGGTTTTGTGTATGGAATATACTACTTCATCCCAGCTAGATTTCTGTCTGAAATATCTTTATATCCTGATAAACATCTTACATTTGCATGTACTTCTTGTCTACAAAACTTCATTTTCTGTTATCACACTTTGTCCAAATCTTGTCAACTACTATTATAAGAATATAAGTAGTAGGAGCAGAACTATAGAGGATACAAAAAACATTCCGGTATTAACTGTAAATCAGGAAGTGGAAAGAAGAGAGGAACTTGGTGAAATTACAATCACCAGGGAAGTGGTACTGACCAAACTGATGGAGCTGCTGGCTGACAAGTCCCCAGGTCCTGATGGACTTCATCCTAGGGTTTTAAAAGAGGTGGTTAATGCGTTGGTGTTAACTTTTTTCAAAATTCGCTAGGTTCTCATAAGGTTCCATCAGCCTGGAAAGTAGCAAATATAACCCCTCCTATTCAAGAGGTGGGGTGGAGGCAGAAAACGGGTAACTATAGGCCAGTTAGCTTGATGTCTGTCGTGGGGAAGGTGTTCGAATTGATCGTTAAGGAGGCTATAGCTGGCCACTTAGAAAAACTCACGGTAATCAGGAACAGTCAGCATGGTTTTGCAAAAGGGGAATCATGTTTAACCAATTTATTGGATTTCTTTGAAGAAGTAACATGCACTGTAGATAAAGGGGAGCCCATTGATGTACTGTACTTGGATTTCCAGAAGGCATTTGACAAGGTGCCACAAAAGGTTATTGTGCAAAGTAGGAGCTCATGGTGTAGGGGGGTAACATATTAGCGTGGATAGAAGATTGGCTGGCAGAAAACAGAGAGTATGCATAAATGGGTTCTTTTCTGATTGGCAGGATGTGACGAGTGGACTCCTGCAGGGTCTGTGCTGGGGCCTCAACGTTTTACAATTTGTCAATGACTTAAATGAGGGGAGCAATGGCATGGTAGCTAAATCTGCAGATGACACAAAGATAGGTAGGAAAGTATGTTGTGAGGAGGACGTAAGGAGGTTGCAGACCAATATAGATAGGTTGAATGGGCAAAAATCTGGCAGATGGAGTATAATGTGGGAAAATGTGAAGTTGTTCACTTTGTCAGGAAGAATAAAAAAGCAGAGATTACTAAAACAGAGAATGATTGCAGAATTCCTAAGTGCAGAGGGATCCAGGTGTTCTAGTGCATGAGTCATAAGCAGTTATTATGCAGGTGCAGCAAGTCATAAAAAAGGCTAATGGAATGTTATACTTTATTACGAGAGGAATTGAAAATAAAAGTAGGATGTTGTGCTTCAGTTATACAGGGCATTGGTGAGACCACATGTCGAATACTGTGTGCAGTTTTGGTCTCTTTGTTTAAGGAAGGATGTAAATGCATTGGAGGTGGTTCAGAGGATGTTTACTAGATTGATAACTAGAATGAGCGGGTTGTCTTATGAGGAAAGGTTGGACAGACTGGGCTTGTTTTCACTGGAGTTTGGAAGAGTGAGGGGAGACTTGATTGAAGTTTATAAGATCCTGAACAGACTTGCCAAGGTGGATGTGGATAGGATATTTCCTCTTGTGGATGTCCAGAACTAGGGGGCAATGTTTTAAAATTAGGGGTTGCCCTTTTAGGACTGAGATGAGGAGAATTTTTTTCTGAGGATTGTGAGACTTTGGAACTCTCTGTGGAGGTGGGGTCATTGAATATTTTTAAGGTGGAGGTAGATAGGTTCTTGTTCAGCAAGGGAATCAAAAATTATCAGGTAGATGGGAGTGTGGAATTCGAGACACAAACAGATCAGCCATGGTCTTGAATGGTGGAACAGGCTAGAAGGGCCAAATGGTCTACTTCTGCTCCTAATTCGTATGTTCATATGAGTAGGCCGTACGACTCCCTCAAGCCTGCTCTGCCATTCAGGTAAGAGCATGGCTGATTTTTGACCTCCATTCACTTTGCCGCCTGATCTCCATATCCCCTGATTCGCCTAGGATCCAAAAATCCATTGATTTCAGCCTTGAATATACTCAAACACTGAGCATTCACAGCTTTTTGGGGTAGAGAATTCCAAAGATTCACAATCCTCTGAGTGAAGAAATTCCTCATCTTTGTCTTAAGTGATCGACCCCTTATCCTGAGACACTGACCCCTATTTCTCGACTCTCCAGCCAGTGGAAACAACCTCTCAGCAACTACCCTGTCAAACCCTCTGGAAATCCTTTTGTTTCAAAGAGATCATCTCATTCTTCTAAGCCAATGAGCATATGCCCAATTTACTCACTATCTCCTCATTGGACAACCCTCTTACCCCAGAATCAATCTAATCAATCTATGGCTGCACAGCTTCCAAGGCAAGTATATCCTTCCTTCGATAAGGATACCAAGAACTCTGCACAGTATACTAGGTTGGTCTCACCAAAGCTTTGTACATTTGTAGCAAGACTTCCTTATTCCTGTACTCTAATTTGCCATGCTAATAAAGGCCAACATGCCATTTCCCTTCCTAATTACTTGCTGTACCTACATGCTGACCACTTGTGTTCCTTATACAAAGACAACTAAATCTCTTTGAATGTTAACATTTGAAAGTTTTCAGCATTTAAACAAATTGTTCCATCTATGACCTATTGCCCACTTACTTAACCTGTCTCTATCACTGTGCAACCTTTTTGTGGTCTTCCTCACAGCTTACTGTTCCACTGAGCTTTGTATTGTCAGCAGACTCGGGTACATTATTTTTGGTCCCTTCATCCTAAGCCATTAATCATAGATTGTAAGTAGCTGAGGCTGCAGCACTGATCCTTGCAGCACCCCAGTAGTTACAGCCTGCCAGCTCAGAAAAAAACCCTATTTATCCCTACTCTCTGCTTTCTGATGACCAGTAATCTATCCATGCTAATATATTGCCCCCAATCCCATGAGCTCTTAACTTGTGTAATAACCTTTTATGTGACACCTTGTCACATGCCCTTTGGAAGTCCATATATATGACATCCACTGGTTCCTCTTATCTACCCTGCTAGTTACAACCTCCTTTATAAACTCCTATCACCACACCTTTTATGGAAACGCTGTATGTAAACTGCTTCCTGTCGGTATGTAATTACTGGCTCTGGTGCTAGATGGTTCTATATAATCATTTTCCCACAGATTACTCAATTTCTTCTGAGAAATTATCAGCTGCCAGTTCTTTATACATAAAGCTGCTAATATCCAAAAAAATGCTTTAAACAAAATTGTAAAAACTCAGAATATTACATAATTTGCAGTAACATATTAACATTGAATTATCTTTTGTGCCTTTCAATACCTTCAGTAAAGTTTTCACTTGCAAGTCTTGGGCTTTAACTTGAAATATTTGTCCATAGCTATGTTAGCTGCATGCACATGTGCAGTCTGAGCATATTTGTGTACCCAATTTCCCAGGGTAGTTTAACTGCTGGATTTTTTTTTGAAAAGCAAGATACTACAATAAAAGAAATCTGAAATAAAAACAGAAAATGTTGGAAATGCTCAGCAGGTCTGGCAGCATCTGTGGAGCGAGAAACAAAGTTAACATTTCAGGTCTGATGAAAGGTCGTAGACCTGAAACGTTAACTTTGAAATATTTTTTCTTTGGCTTCTGTTTAGTTGGGTTTTCCAGAGTTATTTGGGAAAAGAAAGTTAGGGAACAAAGTTCAAACAGTTATTCAGGTGAAGTAAAACATACATATATAAATAAATAAATATCTTTTGTATGTGCTTATTTATACACTTGTAGCATTGTTAATTTTCTACAAAGTTCAGGAAGTGCTTGATGCTGTCTCTTTTCTCATAATTTAAGTTAACTTTCAACAGTTGGATTTTGAAGGAAACAATCTGTAACACCTGTGTTATACAGACATTTAGATACGTTAACTTTCATATTGCTGACGCCTTTCAGGGTGGGGGGTGGTGACATTGTCTTAAGTGGAGTTTTTAAAAATTGAATTTTGAAAGCATTAACTATCATGCATGTTTTGTTGATAACTTGCATTTATATTGGACCTTTTAGTATCAGAGAACATCCCAAGGTGCTCAAAGAGGCATTGGGGGGAAAAAAATACATGCTAAGGAAAAGATGGCGGTATTAGGCATGGTGACCTCTGCTGAAAGCAGTCACTACTGGAGGCTGAAGGGAGGAGGGGTAGTTGGAACAGTGGAAAGTTTGTCAAGGATGTATGCTAGATAACTTGCAGAAATAGGAAGAGGTAAGGTCAATGAGAATTTTAAACATAAGGATTTTAAATTTGAGGCGTTGGGATACCAGGAGCCAATATAGTTCAGCGATGACATGAGTGATGGGGGAGCTGAGCTTCGTTTAAGATAGGATATAGGTAGCATAGCTATGATTGAACTGAAGTTTACTCTCTTGGAAACCATCCAAGAGAGTATTGGAATAATGTGGTTTGAAGATGGTAATGTCAGTGAAACTCCCAGCCACCCCAATGGGCTGAGGTTAGGTCACAGAAGGGCGATTTGTTATGGGAGTGAAGGGGTGGAAGTAGACAAAGTTTCTGCATATGACCAGGTATACAAGACAGGAAGGAAGTGAGTGGGGTCTGCTTCCAGTGGGTGTATTACTTTGAAGATTGGTGAGAGTGGAGGATTGGGCATTTGAGGTTAATGGTTGTCAGGAGGCAGCGATGGGTGTCCTGATGGTTTCTATAGATGATGTCGAGAGGCATTGATGGGCGCCTTGGGCTTATTCAAAGAGGATTCAATCCAAGGACCGTGATAAGAGAGTAAGAAGGCAGGGGAGTAGTGATGCATGTCTCCCATACAAGGAGCTCCAACACATTTTGTAAGGGAGTTAACCATTGAAAGCTTGCACATATGACTTTATATCCAGTTATTCTTTGAAGGGTGGGTTTCCTAATAAAGATGTCAGTGGATTATTTGAAAGCTATCAAAGTTTGGTTAAATCGCATGAACAGTCAAGCCCTTGTTCAAATATTCACTGACATTGATCTGTCTAAATGTATGGCTAATGACCTGTTCAACACACGACTATTCACAATTTTTGAAGGACCCACCAATGAGCAAGAGATTCTCCATTGTTTCGATTGTCATGAATATCCTTATTAGAAAATCTGGAACTCAGCCTTTCAGATATTCCTAGAATAATCAAAGTACTAGAGTCAATTGTGATACTGTATGGCAGGTGGCAAATTCCACCTCCAATTTGTCTTGAATCTGCCGAAAGTTTTGTTCCATTTAACAAGTATATGAAGAAATCACGACTGAAAGATAATGCTGTATTCATAACCTCAACTAAATACTTGCTGGATAGCTCAAGTTGAACTTTAGCTATATATTGATGACAAAATGTCCCTTGTCAAAGATGTGACCGGTTCAGTACCTCAGCAACTGTTAGCTGTTATGCCAGAAATGGTATTTCTGATTCACTGATTCAAATGGTGAAAAAATTCTGTATTTTGAGTTGTTCAGCATCCTTCTCATTCCCCGCTGCTCCATTGTCCAAATCTGATTTCCTGGGATTTTGAAGGTAGAAAAATCTACACCATCAAAAACTTGTTAGCAGTAATGCTGTCAACCACTCTGCTGAGACACTTCAAGCTTCTTTAATGAAGGGCAAGGGTGATATGAAAATAAAAAGTTCGGCAGGTTGGGGTTTGGTAAGAATCCAGGAAGGACCATATTGTAGGCGCTGTTTTTATTACCTAATCAGCCTGAATAACCCTTATTCTTGTTAACATACTTGAAAGTCAGAAAATCATAGTTTTCTTCTTTGGAGAGCTTTCAAATTATTCAGTGGTGCTGGAATCGTTACGAATGCACTTATGGGTTGATTGATGCTTCTCTTGTTGTCCAGTAGCTTGCTATAAAAGGCTTAGGAAATGCTTCCATTAGAACTTTTCATGAGATGGAAAATTACTCCACTCACCTAGATTGGTGTTGGATGAGAAGTCTAAACCTTTCTAATAATGTCATAGCAGTGGAAGCAATGTCGAACATATCCAAAATCCGAGTTTAGCTGCAAGAAAATTAAGAAATGAAGACTTGCATTTGTGTCGCTCCTTTCACAATCTCCGGATGTCCCAAAGCACTTCGCAGCCAAGGAAGTAATTTTTGAAGTGTAGTCGCTGTTGCAATGTAGGAAATACGGCAGCCAGTTTGCGCACAGTACTCCCACAAACAACAATGTGACAATGACCAGATAATCTGTTTGTGATGTTGGTTGAAAGATAAGTATTGGCCAGGATACCGGGGAATAACCTCCCTGCTATTCCTTGAAATACAATTATGCAAATTCTATACTTGGCAATCTTGCAATTGAAAATTTCATTGAAAATGAACAGGTCAAAGAAAGAGTTTAATGTAATCAAATTTGAAAATATGGAACTGAGCCCTAAATCTGTGGAACACATCTATTCAACCAGGGCGATAGCATAGTGGTAACGGTACTGGGCTAGTAATCCAGAGGCGCGGACTAATCCGGATACATGAGTTCAAATCCCACCACAGCAGCTGGGGGGGATTCAAATTCAATTAATTAAATAAATCTGGAATAAAAAGCTAGTCTCTGTAATGGTGACCATGAAACTTGGATTGTCATAAAAACCCTATCTGATTAATTAATGTTATTTAGGGGAAGAAATCTGCCATCCTTACCCAGTCTGGCTTATATGTGACTCCAGATCTACAGCAATGTGGTTGACTCTTAACTGCCCTCTGAAATGGCCTAGCAAGCCACTCCGTTGTATCAAACTGCTACAGAAAAGGCAAGTGATATAACTGGAGGGACCACCCAGCATCGCCCTAGACATCCAATATGACAACGGCACACACAGCCCAATCAACCCTGCAAAGTCCTGCTCACTAACATCTGGGGATTTGTGCCAAAACTGGGAGAGCTGTCCCACAGATGAGTCAAGTCATCATCATACTCAATCAATACAGGCTTCTCCATCACCATCCCTGGGTATGTCCTGTCCCAATAGCATAGTGCTATACAGTTGGCAGGGATGGCCCTGGGAGCCCTCACTGTTGGCTCTGGACTCCATGAAGTCTCATGGCATCAGGCCAAACATAGGCAAAGAAACCTCCTGTTGATTACCACCTACTACCCTCTCTCAGCTGCTGAATCAGTACTCCTCTATGTTGAACACCACCTGCAACAGGCACTGAGGGTTGCAAGGGCACAGAATGCATTCTGGGTGGGGACTTCAATGTCCATCACCAAAAGTGGCTCAGTAGAACCACTACTCACTGAGCTGGCCGAGTCCTGAAGGATACATCTGCCAGACTGGGCCTGCGCCAGATGGTGAGAACACCAACACAAGGGGTAAAACTGACTTGACCTTGCCCTCACCAATCCACTTGTTGCAGATGCATCTGTCCATAACAGTATTGGCAAGAGTGACCACTGCACTGTCCTTGTGGAGATGAAGTCCCGGCTTCACATTGAGGACAGTCTTCATAGTGTTGTGTGGCATTACCATCGTGCTAAATGGGATAGATTCAAATCCAATCTAATAGCTCAAAACTGGGTATGCCTGAGGTGCTGTGGGCCATCAGCAGCAGCAGAATTGTATTCAACCACAATCTGTCACCTCATGGCCCAGCATATCCCTCGCTCTACCATCACCATCGAACCAAGGAACCAACCCTGATCAATGAGGACTATAGGAGAGCATGCCAGGAGCAGCACCAGGCATGCCTAAAAATGAGGTGCCAACCTGGTAGAATTACAGCGCAGGACTACAAACATGCTAATTGGGCACAAGCAGCATGCTATAGACAGAACTAAGTGATTCATGACCAATGGATCAGATCAAAGCTCTGCAGTCCTGCCACATCTAGTCATGAATGGTGGTGGACAACTAAACAACTAACAGGAGGAGGCTTCATGAACGTCAGTGCAAAAAAAAAAAGGCTGAAACATTTGCAACTGTGTTAAGCCAGAAGTGCTGAGTAGGTAGGTGATTGATCTATGCCTCCTCCAGAGGTCCCCAACATCTCAGATGCCACTCTTCAGCCAATTCGATTCACTCCTTGTGACATCAAGAAGCGGTTGAGTGCACTCAACACAACAAAGGCTTTGGGTCTTGAAACATCCTGGCTGCAGTGCTGAAGGCTTGTGTTCCAGAACTAGCTGTGCCCCTAGCCAAGCTGTTCCAGTACAACAACAAAACTGGCATCTACCCAATAATGTGGAAAATTACCCAGGTGTGTCCTGTCCAAAAAAAAAAAAAGTCTAATGCAGCCCCATCAGTCTGCAAGTGATGGAAGGTGTCATTGGCAGTGGTAACAAGTGGCACTTAGTCAGAAACAATCTGTTCACCGATGCTCAGTTTATGTTCTGCCAGGACCACTCTGCTCCAGACCTCATTACAACCTAGATCTAAATATGGACAAAAAGCTGAATTCTAGAGGTGAAGCAAGACTGACTGCCCATAATAGCAAGGCAGCATTTGACCAAGTGTGGCATCAAGGAGCCCTAGTGAAATTGAAGTTTGTGGGAATCGTGACGGGGGGGGGGGGGGGGGGGAGAGGGGGGATCTTTCCACTGGCTGGTGTCGTATTTAGCGCAAAGGAAGATGTTGTGGTTGTTGGTCACATCAGCCCCAGGACAAACCTGCAGGAGTTCCTCAGGGCAGTGTCCTAGGCCCAGTCATATTCAGCTGTGTCATCAATGACCTTCCCTCCATTAAAAGGGCAGAAGTAGAGATGTTTGCCGATGATTGCACAGTGTTCAATCCCATTTGTAACTCCTCAGATAACGAAGCAGCCCATGTGCGCATGGAGCAAGACCTGGGCAGCATTCAGGCTTGGGCTAATAAGTGCGAGTAACATTTGCGCCACACAAGTGCCGAGCAATGACCATCTCCAACAAGAGAGAATCTAACTATCTCCATGTGAGATTCACTGGCATTATCATCACTGAAACCCCCAGCATTAACATCCTGGGGGTTACCATTGACCAGAACCTTAACTGGACCAGCTACATAAATACTGTGACTACAATAGCAGGTCAGAGGTAGGGAATTCTACAGTGAGTAACCCATCTCGTGTCTCCCCAAAGTCAAGGCACAAGTCAGGAGTGTGATGCCTTGATGAGTGCAGCTCCAACAACCTCACGAAGCTTGATGCAATCCAGGACAAAGTAGCCTGCTTGACTGGCACCCCATCCACCACCTTAAGCATTCTCTCCCTTTATCATCAGTGCGCAGTGACAGCAGTGTGTACTATCCCATGGGACTAAAGGCTGACTTGTCCCCTGGACCTGATGGCTTACATCCTAGGGTTTTAAAAGAAGTGGCTGCAGAGGTAGTAGGTGCATTGGTTGTAATCTTCCAAAATTCCCTAGATTCTGGAAAGGATCCAACAAATTGGAAAACTGCAAATGCTCCTATTCAAGAAAGGAGGGAGAGAGAAAACAGGAAACTATAAGCCAAGTAGCCAAACATCTGTCATTGGGAAATTGCTGGAATCCATTATTAAGGACATAGTAGCAGAATATTTTAGAAAATCATAATACAATCAAGCATAGTCAATGTTTTATGAAAGGAAAATCGTGTTTGATAAATTTATTGCCGTTCTTTGAGGATGTAACGAGCAGGGTGAATAAAGGGGACCCAGTAGATTTAGAGTATTTGGATTACCAAGAGGCATTCGATAAGGTGCCACATAAAATGTTATGGCATAAGGTAATAGCTCATGGTGTTGGGGGGTAACATATTAGCATGGATAGAGGATTGGCTAACTAACAGGAAACAGAGTCGGGATAAATGGAGCTTTTTCAGGTTGGAAAACTGAAACCTGTGGGGTGCCACTGGAATCAGTGCTGTGACCTCAACTATTTACAAAGTATATTAATGACTTGGATGAAGGTATCGAGTGTACTGTAGCCAAATTTGCTGACATATGAAAATACATGGGAAAGCAAATTGTGAAGAGGACACAGTCTGAAAAAGGATATAGATAGGTTAAGTGAGCGGGCAAAGATTTGACAGATGGAGTATAATGTGGGAAAATGAGAGGTTATCCACTTCGGTAGGAAGAATAGAAAACCAAGATACTTAAATAGAGAGCGACTACAGAATGCTGTGATAGAGGTATCTGGGTGTCCTCGTACCATAAACTCTCAAAGTTAGCATGCAGGTGCAGCAAGTCATTAGGAAGGCAAATGGAATGTTAGCCTTTGTTGCAAGGGGAATGGAATATAAAAGTAGGGAAGTCTTGCTACAACTGTGTACAGTTTTGGTCTCATTTAAGGACGGTGTCATGCTAGGCCCCTGCCTGCCAAGAATGAGGCATATTAATTTCACCATATTAAATTTCAAATGATTGCTGGGAAGAAGAGAACACAAGAACTAGCAGCAGGAGTAGGCAATTCAGCCCCTTGAGCCTGCTCCGCCATTCAATACGATCGTGGCTGATCTCATCTCGGCCTCAACTCTACTTTTCTGCCCTATCTCCATAACTCTTCAACCTATTACTAATTAAAAATCTGGCTATTTCCTCAACTTTACTCAATGTCCTGGCATCCACTGCACTCTGGGATAGTGAATTCCATAGACACTCAACCCTTTGAGAGAAGTAATTTCTCCTCATCTCTGTTTTAAATCTGCTATCCCTTATCCTAAAGCTATGACCTTTCATTCTAGATTGCCCCATAAGAGGAAATCTCCTTTCTACGTCTGCTTTGTCAATCCCCTTAATCATCTTGTATACCTCAATTAGATCTCCTCTCATTCTTCTAAACTCCAGAGAGTAAAGGCCTAAACTGCTCAATCTCTCTTCATAAGACAAACCCCTCATCCCTGGAATCAATCTAGTGAACCTCCTCTGAACTGCCTCCAATGCAACTGCATCCTTTCTCAAGTAAGGGGACCAAAACTGTACGCAATATTCCAGGTGCGGTCTCACTAATGCCTTGTACAGTTGCAGCAACACTTCCCTACTTTTATACTCTATTCCTTTAGCAATAAATGCCAAAATTCCATTTGCCTTCCTTATTACCTGCTGCACCTGCATACTAGTTTTCTGCGATTCATACACGAGGACGCCCACATCCCTCTGCACCAAAGCACTCTGAAGTTTCTCTCCATTTAGATAATTTGCCTTTCTATTCTTCCGACCAAAATGGATAACCTCACACTTATCCACGTTAAACTCCATCTGCCAGATTTTGGCCCATTCACCTAACCTATACATATCCATTTGTAAATTTCTTATTCCTTTATTGCAACTTACTATCCCACCTATTTTAGTGTCATCTGCAAATTTGGGTATAGTACCTTCTATCCCTACATCCAAGTCATTAATAGACTGTAAATAGTTAGGGCCCCGAGGACCGAACCCTGTGGCACTCCACTAGTTACATCTTGCCAACCAGAAAAAGACCCATTTATCCCGACTCTCTGTTTTCTGTTGGTTAGCTTGTAACAGGCCTTCAGGCCTGTTACAAAGGCTGCCAGACTTGGATGGAGGACATTTGCATATCAATAGGGACAAGAGAGGTTACTTCCCTTATCCAATTTAACCCACAATGGACTTTGAGCACCAGACATTGAAGGTGAGGTAGCTCAAATTTCAGGATGACTGCTGGGATAGCTGAATCCATAAACTGTCGTGGTCAGACCAGCTAGTCACTTGACTAGCCTGCTTGGCAACCTAGTTTTTCTGAATTGTACAAACATTTTGAACTGAAAGACTGTTTGCTCCTGGACTGAGAAGATCTCTCCCCTGTCTGCTCCCATCTCTTTCTCACAAGCCTCTGAATCCACTGAAGACACATGAACCCCAAGAGAGAAAAGTCTCCTACAGCGAACAAGGTTTAAGAAGAATACTGGGCCCCAACTAAAAGCAAGATCTGCCTATAATCAAGGACTGTACAGTGAGCTTAAAGAACTGTAACAAAAACTCTTCAGATATTGCCTCAAACCTTTCACTATATTTTTCTTTTTTGTCTGTCTCTATTTGCATGTGTATCGCATATGCATGCTCACGTGGGTGTGTCATGTATCCATAGGCATAAACCGAATTAGAGTTTAAGTTCAAATGTAATTAATTTCAACCTTTAAACCTAAGAAAACCAGTTTGTGCTGGTTTATTTGTCTTCTAATTGGAATGCAGTGAACAAGGATTTACCAAGGGGAAGCTAAAAACAGTGTTTTAAAAATTAAACCCTGTTACAGTAAGACTAGGTGACTGCTGAGGGGGACCCCTAGACACCTTTTCTCATTGGTCATAACAAGGGAAATACTTGCATTGTAGGCAGTTCAGGGAAGGCTCGCTAGGTTGATTCCTGGAATGAAGGAGTTGCCTATGTGAAAGGCTGGGTCTATACTCATTGAAGTTTAGAAGAATGAAAGGTGATCACATTCCAACACACAAGATTCTGAGGGAGCTTGACAAGGTAGACACTGAGAGGCTTTTCCCCCTCATGGGAGAATTTAAAACTCGGGGGCATAATTTCAGTATAAGGGGTTTCCTGTTTAAGACTGAAAAGAGGAGGAATTTCTTCTGAGGGTTGTGAATATTTTGGAGTGTTGTACCCCAGACAGCCGCAGAGGCTGAATCATTGAATATATTCAAGGCTGAGCTAGACAGATTCTTGAACTCTTGGGGAATCTGGAATTGTGGAGAACAGAAAGGAAAGTGGAGTTGAGGCCAAGCTCAGATCAGCCATGATCTAGTTGAATGGTGGAGCAGGCTTGAGGGGCCCTATGACCACCTGCTGCTCCCATTATGTACTGAACTACAAGATGCACTGCAGCAACTTGCCAAAGCTCCTTTGACAATGTTTCAAACCCGGGACCTCTACCAGGCGCATGGGAATATCACCTGCTGCAAGTTCCCCTGCAAGTCATATACCATTCTGACTTGGAATTATATGCTGTTCCGTCACTGTTGCTGAGTCAAATTCCTGGAATGCCCTCCCTAACAGCACTGTGGGTGTACCTACACCACAGGGACTGTGGCGGTTTAAGAAGGTGGCTCACCATCTTCTCAAGTGACTATAATTCAAAATACTTAATTGGAGGTAAAGTGCTTTGGGACATTGCGATTGTGCAAGGTGCTATATAAATGCAAGTTCTTTCAATGTAAGAAAAGAAACATCTATGAAGGGTTATGTGGTACTGAGAAATAAGAGCACTTGACAACATCAAGCGTATAAGTCATTATAATCAACCAGATCTTTTTTTAATTGAAAGAATCAACAGCTAATAAAATCAGAAAACCAATCTGATGCAAAGCCAAAGATATATTTTTACGTACTGCAAAAAGTTAAAGAATCCAAGCACAGCTGTAACCAGGAAGTTGAGTATGTTGCCTTTGAGGGCGCATAGCAAGCATCACTGTGGGTTTCTCATGATCTAACCTAGCCTGTCAGTCATGGGTCTAAACTTGTGATGAACTGGAAAATGTTATTGCTTTATCAAATTGAAAATTGATTTCCACTGATCAGAAGTGTGGAGGTGCTCTGCAGTTATTAAGCTCTTGTTGAAGAAATTTTTTTTTGGCATGTCACCAGTTTTTAAATTTAAAAAAAACAAGCAATGCATAACTTTTGAGAGAATTAATTTGGAAAATCCCAAACAAAGTGAGTTGTTTTCAAGAAGATTAATTAGTGATTGATGTGTGGCACCCCAATTGACAGTCCGGAGAAGCTTTGTCCAAATTAGTTTTCTGTTTTATTAACGCAGTTTAGTTTTAGCATCATGAAACAGTTAAGTTGTTGATGTAGGGCTGAAGAAGTATTGAAGGATACATTTAAGTACAAATAGACACCTGGTCCGACTGGTACCTTCTGTTTCTCAGGAAGGTGTATCTTTAAAATAAGGTGTTGAGTAGAATCAGCTAAGTACTTCTACATTTGATCTCTGAAGAGCCTTCAGAGGCTTTCTGCCATCAGTCATTTTCCATCAAATATCTCCAATAACATCTGAAGATACCAGAAGTCCAAGGATCAAACCTGGGACTTTTAATGATCAATAAACTGGTTCAGTACCATCATAAGGCATTTTTTGCATGAGGGTACATGCCCTCCATTTGTTTATTGAAAAACCACAGTTTGACCGTCCTCTGGTAAAAAGAATGAAACTTGTGGTGAGGCTGATTTACTTGTAAAGGGAGTTCAAGTGATTTCTAGGCAAAAATTATGCTTTTTTAAAAAGACAACTTCAAGAAAATTTCTGAGTCTTCCTGGTTGTGGTTCTTTCACACTTTTTTGTTTAGAAACCAAGGATTTTTGTTGTATCAATTTTTGACAGAGAATCAGTGTGGTATAGCACAGAAGACAGTCATTCAGCCTTGTCATGCTCACGGGAAGTGCAACGATGGAAATATAAAAATAAACCAAAGTTCTTTTTTTTAAAAAAAAAAGAAACATTTAAAAAGACTAGTACGCTTACCTTCAACAAGAGGGAAAACCAAGTCACATGACATATCTTCTCCTGCACTGAAATACTCATTCATGTCTGCTATAACTGAAATTCATTAACCCACTGTGTCATGAAATTAAACAGCTCATCACACATGGATGTGAGTTATTCACAAAGCAAGCTAAAACAAAAGCACTAGCAGATGCTCTGTCTCCAGCTACAATCACTACAGTAAAGTATAAACATCCCTCATCTTATCAAAATGGGCTGAAATCAGAAGCTATTGCATAGCCCATGAGGAACCGAAAGCCTAAAGTTGCATGGGCAATATTAACTCCGAATTGATCTTTAAAGGTAACCTTTTTGGAGAACAAAGGGAGTCATCAAGTCATCAGATTATCAGTCTGAGATCTCTAGCCACGGAGAAAACACGGAAAGCCATCTTGAATTCCAGCACAAGGCCGAGAGAGAAATCAATTCCAGCTAAGACAGTTGAGCTCTGCTGTGATGTGTTGGCAACCAACTGCAGTACAGAAATAGAGTGCCTTTTGAACAACAACTCCACCTGTGAAAATTGAACTAAAAAATATCTGCATCGTCCTGGAACTGAAGTTTTGACTCTTAGAAGATTTCAGTAACCCAGCAAGGGCAAGACAACTGGCAAACAAGCTTGCAATTTTTAAAAACTTACTTTCCAAGAGGATCCCACAAGTTGTTTTTCCCTGAAAGCAGCAGACTTTTACACCTTGAACTCTTAATGCCTCTTCCCCTTTACCTTCTATCTATCTTTTTCTTGAGTGTGCATGCGAGAGTGAATGTGTGCGTGGGCGGTATTGCGAATATTTCGAGTGATTATTGTTCAATAAATATTTAATCTTGGGTTTTCTCCTGAATTTAAACCTAGTCACTGTCTGTTTAATTGGCCAACAAAACACAGAGACTTCTTCTTCTTTGGCCTCCTTGTCTCGAGAGAGAATGGGTAAGTGCCTGGAGGTGGTCAGTAGTTTGTGAAGCAGCGCCTGGAGTGCCTATAAAGGCCAATTCTAGAGTGACAGGCTCTTCCACAGGTGCTGCAGATAAAATTGGTTGTCGGGGCTGTTACACAGTTGGCTCTCTCCTTGCGCTTCTGTCTTTTTTCCTGCCAACTGCTAAGTCTCTTCGACTCGCCACGCTTTAGCCCCGCCTTTATGGTTGCCCGCCAGCTCTGGCGATCGCTGGCAACTGACGCCCACGACTTGTGATCAATGTCACAGGACTTCATGTCGCGTTTGCTGACGTCTTTAAAGCGCAGCCATGGACGGCCAGTGGGTCTAGTACCAGTGATGAGCTCGCTGTACAATATGTCCTTTGGGATCCTGCCATCTTCCATGCGGCTTGCATGGCCAAGCCATCTCGGGCACCGCTGGCTCGGTATGCTGGGGATGTTGGCCACCTCGAGGACTTTAGTGTTGGAGATACGGTCCTGCCACCTGATGCCAAGGATTCTCCGGAGGCAGCGAAGATGGAATGAATTGAGACGTCGCTCTTGGCTGACGTACGTTGTCCAGGCCTCGCTGCCGTAGAGCAAGGTACTGAGGACACAGGCTTGATACACTTGGACTTCTGTGTTCTGTGTCAGTGCGCCATTTTCCCACACTCTCTTGGCCAGTCTGGACATAGCAGAGGAAGCCTTTCCCATGCGCTTGTTTAATTCTGCATCGAGAGACAGGTTACTGGTGATAGTTGAGCCTTGGTAGGTGAACTCTTGAACCACTTCCAGAGTGTGGTCACCGATATTGATAGATGGGGCATTTCTGACGTCCTGTCCCATGATGTTCGTTTTCTTGAGGCTGATGGTTAGGCCAAATTCATTGCAGGCAGCTGCAAACCTGTCTGAGACTCTGCAGGCACTCTTCAATGTGAGATGTTAAAGCAGCATCGTCAGCAAAGAGGAGTTACCTGATGAGGACTTTCCGTACTTTTGGTCTTCGCTTTTAGACAGGCAAGGTTGAACAACCTGCCCCCTGATCTTGTGTGGAGGAAAATTCCTTTCCTGAGGACTTGAATGCATGTGAGACTACACAGTAGTTTTAAGCAAGAACTCTATCTGTGATCAGTTGAGGTGACCAGTGGAAACCAGCCATGCCATTTTCCACATGTCCATAACAGCCCATCTTGCCTGTGCTGGCTGTTTTGGTAGAGCTATCCAATTAATCCCACTCTACTGCTCTTTCCCCATAGCCTAATTTTTTCCCCTTCAAGTATTTATCCAATTCTCTTCTGCACGTTTCTGATAAATCTGCTTCCGCCACCCTGGCAAGCAGTGTGTTCCAGATCATCATAAGTCGCTATGTTTTAAAAAAAATAAAATTCTTGTCGCCTCTGGTTCCTTTGCCAATCACCTTCTTTGTCCTCTGGTTACTGACCCTTCTGCCACTGGAAACCGAGTAACTAAGCAGAAACTATCAAAACCCTTCAGGATTTTGAACACCTTTTATCAAATCTCCTCTTAACCTTCTCTGCTCTAAGGAGAACAACCCCAGCGTCATCAATCTCTCCACATAACTGAAGTCCCTCATCTCAGCGAGTCTTGCTATTTGGTGACCACGAAACTATCGGATTGTCATTAAAAACCCATCTGGTTCGCTAATGTCCTTTTTAGGGAAGGAAATGTGCCATCCTAATCCGGTCTGGCCTATGTGTGACTCCAACCTGACAACAATGTGGTTGACTCTTAACCGCCTTCTGAAATGGCCTAGCAAGCCACTCAGCTGTATTAAACCACTATAGAAAAGTTGAAAAAGAATAAAATTGGAAAGACCACTTGGCATTGACCTAGGTACTGGCTCCCTCCAACAATGGCAGACCGTTGTAGCAGTGTGTACCATCTACAAGATGCACTGCAGCAACTTATCAAGCCTCCTTTGACAGCACCTTCCAAGCCCACAATCTCTATCACCTAGAAGGACCAGGGTAGCAGACGCATGGGAACACACAGGGCGGCGCAATGGTTAGCACCGCAGCCTCACAGCTCCAGGGACCCGGGTTCGATTCTGGGTACTGCCTGTGTGGAGTTTGCAAGTTCTCCCTGTGACTGCGTGGGTTTTTGCCAGGTGCTCCGGTTTCCTCCCACAGCCAAAGACTTGCAGGTGATGGGTAAATTGGCCATTGTAAATTGCCCCTAGTGTAGGTAGGTGGTAGGGAATATGGGATTACTGCAGGATTAGTATAAATGGGAGGTGGTTGGTGGGCCGAAGGGCCTGTTTCAGTGCTGTATCTCTAAATAAAATAAATAAACACCACCACCTGCAGGTTCTCCATCAAGCCACACATCATCCTGTCTTGGAACTATATTGTTGTTTCTTCACTGTCACTGGGTCAAAAACCTGGAGTTCCCTTCCTAACACCACTGTGGGTGTAACTACACAGCAGTTCAAGAGGTGACTTACCACCACCACCTCGAGGGCAATTAAGGATGAATGAATAAAACAAAAAAATTCTAGTAAACCTCTTCTTCACCTTCTCCAAAGCTTTGACATGCTTCTTGGAGTGGTGCCTGAAATAGAACACGATACTTCGGTTGAGGCCTAGCCAGTGTTTTTGAAAGGTTTAGTATAACTTTCTTGCTTTTGTACTCCATTCCTCTTGGAATAAAGCCAAGGATCTCTTTTAATTGCCTTCTCAACTTGTCCTCCCTCCTTTTCAAAGATTTGTGTAGATCCACCCCCAGGTGCCTCTGTTCCTGCAGCCCCTTTGAAATTTTACAATTTACTTTATTTTGCCTATCCTCATTCTTCCTACCAAAATGCATCACTTCACACTTCATAAGGTTCCAGGTTCAAGTCCCCTTCCAGGGCTTGAGCATAAAAATTAAGGCTGACCCTTCAGTGCAGTACTGAGGGAGCATTGCACTGTTGGAGGTGCCATCTTTCGGATGAGCCATTAAACCAAGGCCCCATCTGCTTGCTTGGGTGGATGTAAAAGATCCTATGGTACTATTTTGAAGAATAGGAGAGTTATCCCCAGTGTCTTAGCCAATATTTATACCTCAATCAATAGCACAAAAAAACATCAGTCATTATCACATTGCTATCTCTGGGAGTTTGCTCTGCGCATACTGGTTGCCGCGTTTCCTGCTTAACAGTGACTACAATTCAAAAAGTACTTCATTGGCAGTAAAGCACTTTGCGATGACCAGTGGTTGTGAAGGGTGCTGTATGAATGCAAGTCTGTCTTTCTTTACTTGTCTGCATTAAATTTCATCTGCCATGTCTGACCATTTGCAGTGGTGCTAATAGCAACTCTTGGGGAGCACCACTGTATAGGTCCCTTCAGTCTGGAAACGACAGTTCACCATTACTCCCTTTTTGTCCCTTAGCCAATTTTGTATGCATGCTGCCACTGTCCTTTTCAATCTCATGGGCTTTGATTTTGCTAACAAGTCCATTATGTGGTACTTTGTCAAACACTTTTGAAAGCCCAGATGCACAACATCATCAACCCTTTCATCAACCCTCCCTGTTAGTTCATTAAAGAACTTGATCAAGTTAGTCAAACACCATTTGTCCTTAGCAAATCCATGCTGACTTTCATTTATTCGCCCATGCTTTTCCAAATGACAATTTTGTCCAGATCATTGTCGCTAAAAGTTTCCCACCACTGACATTTGGCTGTCTGACATTTAATTATTCCTCCTGGTTTAAAAAAAAAATGGGTTCTTTCTGATTTCTAGAAAGCAGTGAGTGTTTTTAGAGCCCAATCTGAAAGCACAGTTGGCAAAAAGAGCCTTTTAGAAACAGCACAAGAACCACCAACAGCAGCTGAGAAGCAAAGCACAGTGGGAGAGTGGAGCCTTTAAAAACAGCCAGAAACACTGGCAGCAGCAAAACTGCAAAGCACAGCGGGAGAGAGGAGCAGCGGTGCGAGATGGGGCTATATCGCGTAGTAGCATCGCAGGACAAGGAATTGTGGGGTAAGTATACTGGTAAGCTTTTAATTTTAATTGTGGTTTAATTAAATTGATCAACCGTAAGAGTAGCTCAATTAATTAGCATAAAACTAAAGCCAGTTTAATGATTTATCATATAATTGCAATCAGTGAATTATAATCATGAATCAAATCTAGGGATAAAGTTAAAATCAAATGGAAAGGGATAGTAATACTAAAGGGTTCTGAATTTTTCAGTAAATTAAAATCTGAGTTATATAGGTAATGAGATTTAACTCCCTATTAAATAAAGTGACATCAGCACAAGGGAAGCAGCTGATTAGTGAGAATTTAAGTCTAAAGTTTATTTCTGTTAAGTCAGTTAATATTCTAACAAATAGGAGCATGGCATCTCAGTCCCATGGAGAGCACATCTTGTTACATGTGGAAATTCCAGGATGCTGCTTGTTCCTGAGCCATGACATGTGCAGGAAATGTCATCAGCTGGAGCTTAGAGGAACAGGCAGGTGTTTCCATGGCCGCAGACGTGAACCCAGGTAGAATGTTACCTCCCTAGTGCCAGGGTTAAGTATCTCACTAAGTGACAGCACAGCACTCTGAGGGGGATCATCCAGCAGTCGTGGTCCACATCAGTACCAATGACATAGGTAGAAGGAGGGATGAGGCAGATATTGGGGAGCTAGGAAAGAAACTAGCAAGCAGGACCTCAAAGATGGTAATCTCTGGATATCTCCCAGTGCCACACCAGTGAGTATCGAAATAGGAAGATAGAGCAGATAAATGTATGGCCGGAGACAGAATGCAGAAGATTCCTGGGGCAATCGGACTGGTTCTGGGGGGATGGGACCTTTTACAGACTAAATGGATTGCACCTGAACACAGCTGAGACCAATGTCCTTGTGGGGTGGTTTGCTTGAACTGTTGGAGAGGGTTTAAATTAACTTGGCAGGGGTGAGAACCAGGAGCTAACATTAGAGAGGGAAAACAAGATGCATATAGAATTGGAAGAGACCGATAGCATGAGAGTAAGTGTCATGCAGACCCCACCCACCTGCCAAGAATGAGGCATATTAATTTGGTCATATGAACATTGATTTTAAACTGGCTGAACTTGTTCTCACATTGAACAACTTCTCCTTCAACTCCACTCACTTCCTCCAAGTAAAAGGTGTTGCTATGGGTACCCGCATGGGTCCTAGTTATGCCTGTCTTTCCGTGGGATATGTCGAACATTTCTTGTTCCAGTCCTACTCTAGCCCCCTCTCCCTACTCTCTCTTTCCGGTACATTGATGACTGTATTGGTGCCGTTTCCTGCTCCCGCCCGGAACTGGAAAACTTTTATCAACTTTGCTTCTGATTTCCACCCTTCTCTCATCTTTACATGGTCCATCTCCGACACTTCCCTTCCTCGACTTCTCTGTCTCCATCTCTGGGGATAGGCTGTCTACTAATATTCATTATACATCCACCGACTCCCACAGGTACCTCGACTACACTTCTTCACACCCTGCCTCCTGTAAGGACTCCATTCCATTCTCCCAGTTTCTGCGTCTCCAACACATCTGCTCTGATGCTACCTTCCATGACAGCACTTCTGATATGTCTTCCTTTTTCCTCAACTGGGGATTCTCTTTCCCCCCCGCCCCACTGTGGTTGACAGGACCCTCAACCGTGTTCGGCCCATTTCCTGCACCTCTACCCTCATTCCTTCCCCTCCCTCTAAGAACCGCGACAGGGTTCCCCTTGTCCTCACTTTCCACTCCACCAGCCTCCACCTCCAAAGGATCATCCTCCGCCATTTCCACCACCTCCTGCGTGATGCCACTACCCAACGCATCTTCCCCTCCATTCCCCTATCAGCATTGTGAAGGGATCGTTCCCTCCGCAACACCCTGGTCCACTCCTCCATTACCCCCACCACCTTGTCCCCTTCCCACGGCACCTTCCCCTGCGGTCACAGGAGGTGTTTATAACCTGCCTGCTTATCTCCTCTCGCCTCACGATCCAAGGCCCCAAACACTCCTTTTCAGGTGAAGCAGTGATTTACTTGTACTTCTTTCAATATAGTATACTGTATTCGCTGCTCACACTGTGGTCTCCTCTACATTTGGAAGACCAGAAGCAGACTGGGTGACCACTTTGCGGAACACTTGAGCTCAGTCCGAAAGCGTAACCCTGAGCTTCCGGTTGCTTGCCATTTCAACACTCCCTCCTGCTCTCATGCTTACATCTCTGTCCTGGGATTGCTGCAGTGTTCCAGTGACCATCAACGCAAGCTCAAGGAACAGCACCTCATTTACCGATTTAGGCACACTACAACCTGCCGGACTGAACATTGAGTTCGGTAATTTCAGAGCATGATGGGGGCCCCCCTTTTTATTTTTATTTTTAGTTTTTTTCCCCTTTTTTAATTTTTTGTGTTTATTTTAGTTTATTTAGTTTGTTTTTACTGTGCCTACCCACTTTTTTCACGTTTGTGCTTGGGGCCAGGCTGCTCAGTTTTCTGTACATTAACACATGGGCGGCGCAGTGGTTAGCACCGCAGCCTCACAGCTCCAGCGACCCGGGTTCAATTCTGGGTACTGCCTGTGTGGAGTTTGCAAGTTCTCCCTGTGTCTGCGTGGGTTTCCTCCCACAGCCAAAGACTTGCAGGTTGATAGGTTAATTGGCCATTATAAATTGCCCCTAGTATAGGTAGGTGGTAGGGAAATATAGGGACAGGTGGGGATGTGGTAGGAATATGGGATTAGTGTAGGATTAGTATAAATGGGTGGTTGATGGTCGGCACAGACTCGGTGGGCCGAAGGGCCTGTTTCAGTGCTGTATCTCTAAACTAAACACCCTCTCTGTGCTTATGCTTTGTCTTTCAGCACACCATTAACATACTGTTTGCCTTTGCTGCATGACCACCTGGTCAGTTATTCTCTGACCTTGTCCCATCAACACCTCTTTTGTTGTCTCTTGCCCCACCCCCACTTTAGTTGCTTAAAACCTTTTACGTTTCTAATATCTGCCAGTTCTGATGAAGGGTTGCTGACCTGAAACGTTAACTCTGCTTCTCTCTCCACAGATGCTGCCAGCCCTGCTGAGTATTTCCAGCATTTCTTGTTTGTGTTTTAGATTTCCAGCATCTGCAGTATTTTGCTTTGGTTTTAAACTGTTGCTGGAGTGAAGAAAGGACTTGTTTTTAAAAAATAAAATTACCAGACACTTGGCTGAAAGGACATTTGTATACTAACAGAAAGTGCTTGTGGAGACAAAGGACTATTCCCTGGTTCGCTTAACCCACAATGGACATTGATCACCAGACATTGAAGGTGAGGCAGCTCACATTCCAGCCTGACTGCTAAGATAGCAGAATCCACAAACCGAAGTGGTCAAACCAGCTGCTCACATGACTGCCCTGCTGGGCAACCTGGGGATTTTTGATTTGTGCCACAGAGAAAGGCCGAAGGCCGTTTGAACTGGAACCAAGGAAGCCTTGCTCTCGCTCTCTTTCTCCCAAGCCACCAGACCCACAGAAGACACGTAAACCTCGAGAGAAGACTCTGACCTCGAAACAAGTTGAAGCGTGCACTGGGCCCCCATGAATTTGCAAGTCTGACCGGCAACCAAAGACTTAACAGCAAACTCCAAGGGCAGTAAAATAGAAACCCATCTATTGCCTCAAACTTTTCCCCTTTTATTCTTTTCTATTTTTGTCTCCTATCTCTGTGTGTTATCGTGTATACATGCTAGCATGGTCGCATCGCATATTCATAGTCGGTATCCGGATTAGAGTTTAAGATTGATAAACCTCTACCTTTCTTGTTTAAAATCTAATAAAACCTGTCTGAATTGATTTCTTTGCCTTACAATTGGAAAGCAGTGAACAAGGATTCACTAAGGGAGAGCTAAAACACTTCTTTAAAGTAAACCCTGTTACAGTTAAACCAGGCAAAGACTGAGAAGGAAGCCCTAGACCTGCTCACCTGGTCGTAACAGTAAGAAATAATAAGGTATTAGATGGGGTCAGAGTAAGAGCGAATGCAATAGGGTCTAAATTATGCTTATAGTACATGTATGCGAATGTACAAAATGTGATAAATAAGGTTGATGAGCTGCAGGCGCAGATAGCCACATGGGAAAATTATAGGAATATGATCTTTTCAAACCCCTTTGCCTGAGCTTGAATTTCAAAGAGAAGAGGATATATCCTTCTTGTCCTGCATACAGGCTCTTTTTTTTTGTGATGGTTACCTCACAGGCCTGTTAACAAGCTGGGAATAACAATGCATGGATCCTTTATTTCTGGCTTAAACTTTGCATAATGAATGCTGGACCAGGTTTAGTTTCATTACAGTAAACCTATTGCTTTGGAACAGCAACTATACACTTAAGGATAGCTTTGAAATCTTACAAAATCTACTGTTTGTGTTTTCTTCTGCTGATTTTACTTAGTAAACATTTATGGCCTGAGAATGTTGCTTGCTTATCAGAGATCACAGGGTAAAGGTGTCTTTTACAATAGTCAATGAGCTTAGCAACATAAGGCGTTCACTGTTTACCCTGAACGTACTAACTCTCAGATTCTTTTACCCATAAAATAATGCTTTACTTCATAGGAAGCACAGGTTTGCTTATGGAAGCATACTTTCCACAAAGCACAAGAAAAAGAATCAACAGAGCACCTGAATTTTAATGTAACCACTTCTAAGAATGCTACTGATTCTGTTTCTTGCATAACCTGACAGAAGTTTGTTTGCAGGAATGACCTTTCTCTGCCAATTTTATCCTTCCCCAAAAAATTCCTACTACATAGAATTACATATAATGTACAGCACTGAAACAGGCCATTCAATCCACCTGGTCTATGCCCCTGTTTATGCTTCACACAAGCTGCCTCCCATCCTCCTTCTAACCCTATCAACGTATCCTATTCTTTTTGCTCTTGTATGTTTATCTGGTTTCTCCATATCTTCTACAATTGCCAAAATATACAATCGCAGGAAACCTTGATCGAAGAATATGATCAGAATGTTGTCTCTAGGAGTTCTACTCTACCATCTTGGACCTTCAGCGGCTTTAGCATTTTTTTTTTTACATATGCAGCAGAAAAAAAATGACCATGAAAGCTGCCAGATTGTTGTAAAAACCCTACTGGTTCATTGTTCTTCAGGGAAGCAGCCTGTCACCCCCATCTGCTCTGGTCTACACATTACTCCAGTACTACACTGGTTGATGCTTAATGCTCTCTGAAGTGATCTTGCATGCCACTTCATTATAAAGAATCGCTAGCAAGTTCACATGTAAGAAAAGAAATAACAGGTGGACCTCTCGACAATCACCTGCCATCATCCTTCATTGAGTTAGTTATCTTAGAATTCGCTATGTAACACCATTGTGGGAATACTGTCATCACGAGGATTGGTCGAGGAGAAGGACCAGTGCCACCATCATTTCTGGCCACTTATGGATGGGAAATAAATTTGACCAGGCGTGAGAGAACCATTACTCACATTCCAAGAACAATTTTTTTTAAAATCATTCTTTGTGGTTTCAGGAATATTTTAATTGTATGATAGATTATATTTGATCTTACTGAAGATTATGATAATGACCAGGTCTGTGGAGCTGAGTTGTGGGTGGTCTTATCAATTTGAGTTTGAACCTGTTTTTGAAAGTGTTCCTTCTGTAATTTAATATTGCCAAAGATCAGGTGTACAGAATGACCAGCAAGACATTTTTTTTTTGAATGAGGCGTTGATCTTGAGACTTCTACTTTTTCAAAATTTGGTATTTTTAAACTACAGCATTGCACAAAGGAAACCATTTGTCAATACATTCCACCATGACAGCAATACCCATGCCTTTCACTATGGATGTTAATAGTATGTCTGTTTTGCAAAGTGTTGAAGTTCTAAGATTTAATTCAGCCGTGGTGTGTCTGTTTTTCTTAAGTTCCACAGCTCAATATATGTCCATAATGTATTGTCTCATACCCACCTGCTTGTGCTCCCTTTTTCCATCAGTCTTTACTACTGCTGATTGCTGGCTGTGATGTTATACAACGAAGGTTATTGTACAGACTTTATCCTGGATATGTTTTGTTCCACTCTAAAGAGTTAATGGATTTTGAATTCTTATCCAATTTGGCTATAACTATATTCTGTGATTATGTATATTTTATTATTGTCATACAGCTACTGCAACATAAAATCTGTAGACCTGTAATGATTGGAGAAACAATGTTTTACCACCCATAACTTGTCTCCAAAATGCTAGCCTGAAATGCACAATACCTTGTGCTTTGCATGTATGGCTGCCGCAACTCAATGTATCAATTATGTTTCCAAATCCCAAACTGAGTAGCCTTTTTTTTAAACCAAGTAAATCTTTTTCTTAATGGGGAAACTGTTCTTCAGTTTTTTTTTAAACAACAAAAGCACTTGTAAAATGGCCATGCTGCACTTATTTTTATTATTTGAAAAGCCTATTATCTCTGCAGCATTAATACCAGGTTCTTAAAGAATTAAGTGATAGGCCAAATCAGCTCTGACCTGGCAATAACCTTCACAGAAAATCAAAACATATAATGCTAAGCTGCTTTATTCAGCTGGAAGGAAAATTGTGTTCCATTCATGGGAAGGATGAGTCAAGAGTACTTAACCACAAATAGTTTTCAAGCAAACAGCTGGTTTCTCCAGGAGTGCTTCTCATGTAGTGAATGATCGAATATCCCTCAAGCCACCTCATAACCTACCAAACTGATGTGGCAAGGCTTTCTATGTATTACGTTTCATCACTGATTTGCATAAATTTTGCTGTTTATGAATCAGCATTAATTTGGCTAACTGCTATCAAAAATGCATATATCAGGAAGGTTCCAGGATTGATCTGCAGTCTGTTCTGGATTGTTGATTTCAGCTGCAATTAGCCTTGGTGCCCTGGATTTGGATGGCAAAAGTTGGTCTTGACTGCTATCAAAGGATTTGTGGGTGGTGGGGAAACTGAGACCTTGGTTTGGGACAGAATTAAGTGGCACCTGGAAAAATATGGGTTACTAAATAAAAGCCAGCAGGGATTTGGTAAAGGTGTTTGTCAAACTTGATTGAGTTCTTTGAAGTAGCAGAGAGGGTTGACGAGGGTGGTTGATGTTGTGTTTCTAGGCTTTCAAAAGGGGTTTGATGAAGTACCACACAATAGATTTGTTAGCAAAATTGAAGCTAATGGAATTAAAGGTGCAGTGGCTATGTAGATATAAAATTAAAGGTCACAAAGCAGAGAGTAGTGGTGAATGGCTGTTCTTCAAACTGGAGGAAAGTGTGCAGTGGTGTCCCCTGGACTTGGGTATGTAGGACATGATTTCAAAGTTCCCAGATGACACAGATTTTCAGTCTTTTGAAGGTGGCAGGACAAGTGGATAAGGATATTTAAAACGTCATATGGGGTCCTTGGTTTTATAAATAATAGCATAGAGTACAAAAGCAAGAAAGTTATGCTAAGCCTTTATAAAATACTGGTTAGGCTCCAGCTGAAGTATTTTGGCCAGTTCTGGATTCCACACTTCAGGAAGGTTGTTAAGGCCTTTGAGAGGTTGCAGAGGAGCGTCACTGGAATGGTACCAGGATTGGAAAGACTTCAGTTACCTGGAGAGATTAGAGAAACTGGGCTTGTTGTCCTTAGAGCAGAGAAGGTTAAGGGGAGATTTGATACTGGTGTTTAAAAATCAATAATTTTGATTAAGGAGAAACTCTTTCCAGTGACAGAAGGGTTGGTAACCAGAGGAGACAGGTTTCAGGTAGTTGGCAAAAGAACCAGAAGCAACATGAGGGGTAAAACATTTACACAGCAAGTTATGATTGAAACACACTCCTTGCAAGGGTGGTGGAAGCAGTTTCAGTAATAATTTTCAAAAGGGGATTAGAGAAATATTTGAAGTAGAAAATATTGCAGTGCTATGGTGAAAGAGCAAGGGAGTGGGACTATTGGATAGCTCTTTCAAACAGCAGGCACATGAGTTGAATGGTCTGTTGTGCTGTATCATTCTATGATTGCTTGTATTAATTGGTTTATGAATAATTTAGTTACTTGTAGCAGTGGCAACATTAATTGCTAAAAGTAAAAGTTTTCATGTCTGTCGCACTTCAGGCATTACACTTGATATTTAAGGCCAACACATCACAAAGGAACAATCTATTTTTTAAAAATACCCAATGATAGAAAGTAACAGTTATTTCCTGCTATTGAGATAACCTGCAGAAGCTGTTGATGAGGGGAGGAGCCAAAAAGCTAGGGTTGCCAACTTTCCTGGAGTTTCCAGGAATTAAGAGTAATCCAGGAGATGGATATCATGGGCAAGACATTTTTGGTTAGTAGTGCTCTGAAAATAGTCGGGTATGACTTAGTGCTCTGATCTCACCAATGGTGTGGACCACACCATCCTCCCAGATGCCTCCTGCTGGCCAGCTCAAGCAACTGCTTTAGGTGGTGGGCCCTCTTTTGGAATCCTATAACGTACGCCAAAACCTAATTAGTGTTTTATGATTCAACTGAGCAGAGTATGCAAAGCTCATGTTCTGCGTGTTTCAGCTGGCAGTCCAGTTCTACTCCCTCAGGAGCACTGCTGCAACAATACCTATTAGCTGCGAGGGAACATGGGTACAGGAGTAGTCCATTTAATCCCTCAAGCCTGTTCTGCCATTCAGTGAGATCATGGTTGATCTGCCACCTAACTCCATATAGCCACCTTTCCCCATGTTCCTTAATACCTTTTGGATAACAAAAATCTGTCCAGATCAGAATTAAAATTTGCAATTGATCTTGCATCAGTTGCCCCTTGCAGAAGGAAGTTTGGAACAGTCATCAGCTTTGTGTGTAGAAGTATTTCCTAGTTTCACTCTTGAAAGGTCTGGCTCTAACTTAGGTCCATGTCCCCTAGTCCTAGACTCCCCAGCCAGCAGAAATAGTTTCTCTATCTGACCTACATGTTCCCCTTAATATCCTGACCGCTTTGATCAAATCACCTGTTAATATTCTAAATTCTGAGGGATACAACCCTGGTTGGCATAATCTCTCCTCGTAGTTTAACCCTTGGAGTTCAGGTATAATTTCTGGTAAATCTATACTGCACTCTCGCCATGGTTAGTATATCCTTCCTAAGCTCTGGTACCCAGAACTGCTCACAGTCCTCCAGGGGTCATCTAATCAGGGCTTTGTATAGCTGAATCAGGACTTCTACACCATTGTATTCTAGTCTTCTAGATATAAAGTCCAGCATTCTATTAGCCTTTTTGATCATTTTCTCTACCTGTTCATGAAATTTTAATAATCTGTATACCTGGACCACTCTTTTTTCCCCCCCCCCCAAAGTCTCTTTGGACCTCCACTGTTTCTGGCTTTTCATCATTTAGAAAGTACCCTGTTCTATACTTTTTAGGTCCAAAGTAGATGACCTCATATGTGCCTACATTGAAATCCATTTGCCACAATTTTTCCTATTCACTTAGCATTACAGAGATATTAGATTATGTTTCTATCTGCACTGCTTACAATGCCACTTATCTTTGCCATCAGCAAATTTAGATAAATGGTTTTCTCAGTCCATCATCTCAGTCATTAGTAAATAAGGTGAATAGTTAGGCCTCCAACATTGATCCTTGTGGGGCACCACTAGTCACATCCTGCCAATTAGAGTACCTTCCCATTATCCCTACTCTGTCTCCTACCCCTCAGCCAATTTCCTAACCAGGTCAATAATTTTCCCTCAATTCCACAAACTTCAACTTCAGCCTCTTATGAGGGACCTAATCAAATGCCTTCTGGAAGTCCATTTAAATAACCTTCATAAACATTCCCCTGTCCACTAATTTCATCGCCTCTTCAAAAGGTTCAGTCATGTTCAATGTTGAAAACAGAGCCATCAGGCACATGGAATTGAAACACTCAAACCTAATGGCATGACTGGTGGAATAAGCATACTGGCAAAATAGGAATGCATTATTGCTTACAGGAGCATGGGAGGGTTTCACTGAATTCAGTTTTAGCAGATTTGAGTTTGGTGTAATGAGGTTCGAATGTTCTAGGCAATTTATTAGGCTATTTACTTGGGCTAAATACTAGGCAACTTACAAATTTTTTTTTAAATCACTGTTTTAACTGAAAGCAGCCCTAATATTTTATTGGTGCCTTGCCTTTCATAAATGCTAGTAACAGATTAGTGGGGAAAAGTTTTTAATTTAACCATGGAAACAATTACAGAAAAAGATGAAAAGACTTCAGTTAAATGCGTGAATCTGTTTTGAAGTTCAATTCGACTGGTTATTTCCATTATGTTTTTGTTGTAGGGTGATCGAGAAACCTTCGAAAACTATTACAGAAAACAGCGAAGGAAACAAGCAGGATTGGTATTACAACCACAGTCAAACATGGTACTGTTTATGATGATTAAGACTTGCACGTTATCATGTGTTTTGATATGTTTGTGATCTGATAAATTCCTCAAGTTTTTTTTCCCTTTTCATACAAGCATGAAACTGTTGAAGGCTACAGAAAATATTTTAACCAGATTGTTGGGTAAGTCCTTGAGTCCTCTTGAAGGTACACTTTTATGTTGGGGAAGAGTGTCCCAAAAAGTAGTGATGTCTTGCAACTTTGTATGCATGCTTGTTAAAAAATAGATATGGCGGCTGTTGTAACTGCACCACAATATAACAAGGGCCAATATTAAAGAATGGATGGAAGCTGGTATGGCAGAACTGCTCAGTGGTAGCATTCTGCTCTTTAAGTCAAAAGATTATGCATTCAATTCTCACACCAGATGACTAAGCATGTAGACCAGGCTGACCCTTCAGAGCACTACTGAGGGAGTTCTGTAGAAGGTGCTACAGAGGTGCTGTCTTTCGAGCAAGATGTTAAACCGAGTCCCCATCTGCCCTCTCAGTTGGATATAAAAGATTCCATGGTACTATCGAAGAAGAGTAGGAGAGTTCTCCTCGGTGACCTGGCCAATATTTATTCCTCAACTGACCTCCCTAAAACAGGTTATCTGATCATTACTGTTTGTATGACCTTGCTGTGCACAAATTGGTTACAGCATTTCCCTACATTCCAATGGTGATTACTTTCAAAAAGTACTTAATTGGCTGTAAAGTGCTTTGGGACATCCTGAGGTTATGAAAGGTGCCATATAAATGCATGTTTTTTCTTTCTACCTTCTTTACAAATGTAGCATATGTAGAACATTTTCTGGGTGTTAATAGGCTCATATGCAAATAGATCCCATTCAATATGACTGAACTAGCCCGCTTTGATAACCTACTTGAATAGACTATCACTTTTTTTTATAAATTTCCAATAAAATATAAAAATACATCTAAAATAGCTTAGATATTATAAATGTGCAGTTTTTGAGTCTGTAATATAGTACTCTGTTTTTCCTATTTAAATCCTTTTGGTTTTCCAATTTTAGATTTTTTGTGGTGGAAGATCACATATTACATGCAACACAAGGGTTGGTGACCAGAGCATTTACTGATGAGCTGTGGAACATGGCACTTTCAAAAATTATTGCTGTTTTAAGAACCCATTCAGTAAGTTGTCAGATTGAAGTGTTTTTAAGTACTTTTATGAGCAAAATAAACATTATTACATTTATAAATCAGGGTAGTCGGAGAGAGGCATGTAAATTGAGACCTTGATCTCCACACCTCTTTGCCTGTTTAGTTTGTCATGCTGCACCAAATTCAGGTCTGTTGGGTATTTTTCAATGTGGACTTGAACATACCAGTGATTTTCATAGCTGCTTGTGTACAAAAGTCTCTGCAGAAAGACCGTTTTCTCTGAATATTTTAAATCTATTTGCCGTAAATGAGCCTGCATGCAGTATCTATAATGAAATTTGGGAGTTACGTACATTGAAGTGGAACATTTAAACATAGTTTGATTTAGCTGAAAATTATGCGGAGGGGTTGTGTGTGTAATTCATGCTTGTACCAGGATGCAAGTGAAAAGCCTTAAAGAACTTGCTTCGTGCATTTAGTGGGCTGAACAGGAGGCGTGAAATCTGACATCACATCCAGAGATCTACAAAAATCTGGGTCTTTGTTACTGTTGCAACTCCAGAGGTTGCCTCTTTCATATTTGTGATTGCTGTCAACTATGGGAGGTCTGTGTGTATGCCATTGGTAGCAGTCTATGAAGGGACAAGTGCCTCATGTTCATTGACAGATATTTGCCAAAGTGATGAATGGTTATACCTCCTTTCTTTGACTTTTTTTTGTAATTAAAAGTTACTTAAATTTGGGAGAGGGCCTGCCAAGCTTTTGTTTATCTCTGCAGAATTGGGCTTTGAGCCACAGCCGTGGGCTATTTGCATAATCCTTTAGTGATTTACAACTGACTGAGCCTTCCAAACATGCTTTTAGTCCAGGAGTTTAGAATATGTAGAGTTAATCTGCTGTTATTGTTGCAATCTGTCCTCATTAGTCTCAACTGACCTCTTCATTAGATCAGATTGAATAGTTCAGTATTGAAAGCACCACCAGGAAATAGTTCCTAATTATCATTCTAAATGCACTGTTTTCAAAATACACCCCACCAGTAAAACTAGCAGTGTTCTCCTTATGCACCAAATTAAGATCTTTGCGCTACAGTAGGGACATTATCTAGTCCGTGAAGTGAATAAAGTACTTGCTGAAACATCTATAGAAGTTAACATGAATTGTGCAGTGTCTGATAACTTAAGCATTTTAAATCAAATTAACTGGATGCTTTTACGAATGTAATGTATAAATTGCAATTAAACATTGCATAGAATTTGCAGCATAAAAACAGGTCATTTGGCTCAACCAGTTTATGCTCCACACACGCCACCTGCTACCCTCCTTAATCTAACTCTATCTTGGTGACTGCAGATTTGACTAATCCTAAAATAAAAATCATGAAAAGTGACAGATACATTTTTTGGGTGTAAGACCCTTTGGATGACTATTATGTTGTTCAGAGCATCGTTTGCCTATTTTGGTCTTGGATGAAATATCCATGAAGAAAGTATTCAGCTAGAAATTTTTGATGCTGTTGAAAACTCGGAAAGTATGACAGGAA
The DNA here is from genome assembly GCF_036365525.1 of Heterodontus francisci. Taxonomy (NCBI): domain Eukaryota; kingdom Metazoa; phylum Chordata; class Chondrichthyes; order Heterodontiformes; family Heterodontidae; genus Heterodontus; species Heterodontus francisci. The sequence goes on along the minus strand of NC_090390.1, from coordinate 38,283,169 downwards.
AAATGTAATTGTCCCAATGTATACAAGTTGGTTATTTCATTGAGGAATGTAGATAATATAAATTTGAAAATCATCTGAACCTTGAAATGAGGTTCCAACTTTGGTGTAACTCTCATCTATTGTTGTGTAACTCCTGTCTATTTACTTTTATCTATTTTCATAATGTATATATTGCTGAGTTTGTGAAGTAATCCTGTTTCCCTTTACTCCCTCACTAGTGTCAAGTGACATTGTGTTGACTAAAATGCTGCTGTTCTTGCATCCACTTTTGTGAATGATTAATCATTGTGATGTGATCACTGCAAGTTTAGCAAATAATCATTTAGATTAGAGATACAGCACTGAAACAGGCCCTTCGGCCCACCGAGTCTGTGCCGAACATCAGCCACCCATTTATACTAATCCTACACTAATTCCATATTCCTACCAAACATCCCCACCTGTTCCTATATTTCCCTACCACCTACCTATACTAGTGACAATTTATAATGGCCAATTTACCTATCAACCTGCAAGTCTTTTGGCTTGTGGGAGGAAACCGGAGCACCCGGAGAAAACCCACGCAGACACAGGGAGAACTTGCAAACTCCACACAGGCAGTACCAGGAATCGAACCCGGGTCCCTGGAGCTGTGAGGCTGCGGTGCTAACCACTGCGCCACTGTGCCGCCCTATAGTCTATAGTAAATTAGTGGTATGGTATTATACAGTTCAGTAATGTGCAGGGGCAATGGCAAATAACCTCCCCTAGATATCAGATAAAAACAAAAAGTGCTGGAAATTACTCAGCAGGTCTGGCAGCATCTGTGGAGAGAGAAGCAAAGTTAACGTTTCAGGTCAGTGATCTTTCATTAGAACCCAACTGACCTGAAATGTTAACTTTGCTTCTCTCTCCACAGATGCTGCCAGACCTGCTGAGTATCTTCCAGCACTTTTTGTTTTTATTTGATTCCAGCATCTGCAGTATTTTGCTTTTATTTTAGCCACTAGATATTTTTGTTTTCTGTTATCTGTGGGAAAACAGTCATGTGTCCTGTAGAAAATACTAACTTGCCTTTAATCTATTGCTCCTAGTCCTATTGCACCGATCCTGACCTTGTTTTGGAGTTGAAGAATCTAATCGTGGTTTATGCTGACACTTTGCAAGTATGTGTTGGTTCATATAATGGTTGTCTATGTCTGCTGTGCTAAATTGTATTGTAATCAAAATATTAAAGATTAAGAAAGCAAGCAGATAAATCCAGAAGTATTGAGGGCAAGCTTAGGTCTTAAAAGCCTGAAGACTCTAGGAGGGTGTAAGCACAAAACAAGTGAAGTGTTTCACAGTTTTAGTGTTAAAGAATGTTAGATTAGGAGACATTCCACAAAGTCTTGTTTTCAACACAGTGACAGTGGAGGAAGTGCCTACAGGCTGTCGTATTTGAAGCTTAGTGGGAATAAGAGTAATGATCAGCAATAGTCATTATACTATTGATAAAATAGAGACAAGGAAGACTGCAATTAAGAGAGACATGGAGACAAAGAGAAAAGTAAGAAAGGTTGGGGGCTAGAGGTGAGGCAACAAATACAGACAAAGGGGCTGGAGGTTAGAGGAGCTTATTAGCCAACACATTTATTTTGTAACCTGTTCAGATGTGGGCAAGAGATTTTTAAGACCTTCCAAGATATGAAAATGTTGCTTTTGCTTTTCTGGACGTGTTGGTAAAGACATTAGAATAGTTTACTTTCCATAGTTTAATTATTCTTTAAAGACTTTTAATGTTAGATGTATACATTTGAGCTAAAATGATCCTTATTTATGTTAAAATTAAGCCCCTTACTTTGCTTTTCAAAAATTATTCCAAATGAAACTGATCAAATCAAGTCTGTCTATAGAACATGGAATTTGGGACTGAATGATGCATCACTTGTCGTGTTGCCCTTGAATTGGGAAGTAAAATAAGTTGTTCCAACTTTCCAGATGGCTGAGATGAGTAAATGTAGTATGAAGTATGGTGCTGAGTCATGACCTGGAAGGCTCAGGTTCAATCCCAGATTTGTGCTCTGTTAACTGATCTTAGGCAGAGAAAGAGTTGGGATCTTACAACTGACTTAAATGCCCTTGGGCCGGGATAAAAGAAAAGTCAGCAGCCTCTATACCCCCACCCATTTGCTGGAAGTGCATCTGTGCAACTTGTCAATCATCATCCTGCAATATGGAACACGGACCCTTCATCAGTGGGACATTGACCCAAAATATAAGACATCACCTTTTCAATCTACATAATACTTTAATGGACAGCAGCAGGAAGCTTCCCTTGATCTAGCTTCCCTGCCAAATTTAGCCCTTTCCTTCATTTTCAAGATACACTTCTTCCTTCCATCTTCTACCTTTTTACTATGTTTAGTTTCAGATAGTAAATAGTCTTCCAAATTGTCAACTCTCAGTGTAGGCATGGAGAAAGAGGAAATTGATCAACTTCAAATATGTGACTTTTAAAGTCTTTAGCAGGATGCAGATTTTAATGTTTTTAAAACTGGGATATTGAGCTCATTGGCGGACACTTGAAAGATGGACATGTGTATGGATGTTTGAGACAGGATTGAATCTGGCTGTTACGGTCCATATCATCAAAACTCACCATCACTTGCATTCAATTTTACACATATATAGTTACTTGGGTAAAGTACTGTAGAACAGATGGGAGCTGCAGAACTCTAGCATTGTGACTGTAAGGAGATGCTAGGCATTGGGAGGGAAATTAGCGGAGAAAAAAAGGAATAATCCTTGTGGTTATCATCTGCCATGCAACCATGGCCCCCAAGTCCTCATTGACAACCACAGATGGACCAAAACCTGACCTATAAATGTGTCTTAATTTAATTGTAACATCATTGAGGTTGTTATTTTTGGCTGTATTGGTCCCATTCTCTGAACCCACTTGGCTAGAATGATCTTTCCTTTAGTAGAATGCTGCAGACAGAATCTGTCCTCAAATCTTGGATGTTTCCAGAATTTTAAGTTTCCTGAATAACCTTAGAAGACTCTTGAGAACTGAAGCCAGCATTTCCACAATTTAGCTACTTTCACTTAGAGGAGTTGTATCTTGGAGCGTATTCGTATGACATTTAAGCAATTCAGGTGGACAAGTATTTTTCTTTTTATATAGCTGTTATTGCCACAGACGTTCCATGAGATACGCTTTGTTCACATAGTTATGAAGGTCATTGAAAATTGGATCACTGGGGCCTCTTCATTCTCTTCCTCTACCATCACTCAAAAGAATTGTGAAAAGCTAAGAAGCAGGCTTGACCTCTGGCAGCTGTAGCTACAGCCCAACCTAAGCCAAAAAAAAGTTGAGTTCCGAAGAAGGGTCACTGACCCGAAACGTTAACTCTGCTTCTCTTTCCACAGATGCTGCCAGACCTGCTGAGTGAATCCAGCATTTCTTGTTTTTGTTCCAAAAAAAAGTATCATTTGGAAACACTGCTATTCCGCAAACTCCAGCCATCAGTAATCCTGTATAATGTCACTCTTTAGTGTTTAATTTTTGCACTTTAATTTAAATTCTAATCAACTTTTCGGAATTGGTCATGCTGTTCTGCATTTCAAACTGAATTGAATCTTTGCTTTTTGTTTGACAGTCCACTTGTGCTCTTGATTTAAATTTTTTATAGGGTTATGGATTTGCTGTGAACAGACTCTTCGATCTATTACTTGAAATCCGGGATCAGTACAATGAAACCTTATTAAAGAAATGGGCAGTAGTGTTTAGGTTAGTCATGTTTATGAAACAAATTATATTCTGTCACTTTTTTTTGTATAAAACATTGCCATTTGTTATTATCTTCTCTCATCCAGTTTCAATTTCAAAGCATTTCTGTTTAATGTAAAGTGGCTGTCATCACCCAGAGTTGCTGCCTTAACACTGAGTTCTTGCCTAATACTAGACTAGAGCATCAGCCTCGACTATGAAGTAAAATCTTTTACAGGGCTCAAATCCACAGCTTCCTGACCCAGGGACAGGGATGTTGTCAACTCGGCCAAGCTGACAAAAACTTTCCTTCTCCCCTGGTTTTAATGACTTTAAGTAAAGTTACTTTTGGCAATGTAGAGCCAGTCCATAGTTGGCATAGATCTATGATAGAAAATCGCACATTTAACACTAAAATTATCAGCATGACTCAATGAGTACATAAGGATGGCCACTGTGGGAAATGAAATTATAGAGGCTGTTCTTGTGTGATTACGGTTTGGTTCCATTGTGGGGTAGAGTCGAAGTAGTTTTACTATTCATGTGGTTCATGTTGTACCTGAAGTTTACTCTTTGATGCTCACATGGGGGGCAAAAATATCAAGTGCTGCATTTCCAGCACTAACATCCATTACTTAATCAAAAATCCCCCACTCCCTAAAATAGATAATTTGTTTTTGTAATTTTTTTTTTCCACTACTGCAATACTTGCTAGTAATGTAATTTTTATTAGTGCTGTAACAATACTGTGTATGTTCTCTGTCAAGCGTTTATGTAAGCTGAATATGGCGGTATTTCACAGGGTCGCTTAATCTATTTTTAAACAGAGAAATATTTGAGTCCGACAATTGCAGTCCCATTCCTGTAGCAAATGAAGAGGAATACAGAATGATAATTAGTCGATTCCCATTTCATGACTTTGAGCTTGAAAAGGTCAGTGGCATTATTGCTATCATCTTTAGATTTATCTTGATCACCCAAATTTGACCACAAGCATTAACACACACTTTGCCTTTGTCCCAGGACAGTTTTGTTATTTAATCTCTCCTGCCCTATCAAACACCTTCCTCTTTGTTCTCTCCCCCACTCCGCTCCCCTTTACTTGCTTAAAACCTAATTCTTTTCTAACTTTTGCCAGTTCTGGTGAAAGGTCACAGACCTGAAATGTTAACTTTGCTTCTCTCTCCACAGATGCTGCCAGGCCTGCTGAGTATTTCCAGCACTTTCTGTTTTTGTGACCCAAATTTGATGCTGGTTTGTTTGTACTGCAACATTAGTGAATCTGAGAAGCAGTTTCTGCTTCACAGCAGTGTTAAATTTGCAGGAAAGCTCTGGGAGAGGTCTCAATCTGATCAAGAAGGGAATGCTGTGAAACCTCCTGGGGGCATTATCATACTGCTTTGGTTTAACACCACATGGAGTATAATCCACTGATAATTCAAAGTTTATTTTTGTACTTGACCGAATCAACGTAAATAACAGTGGGAATATAGTGCTAAAAAATTGGCAGTTATTTGAGTTGATCAGTCTATTTCTTTTAATTCAAAATTGTACAAACTATTTTACCAAGGTTTCAAGAGGTTGGTTGAACATTATGGAGCTGACAATCCAAAGTGTTGCTAGGCAGGATATAAACAAGATTCTGCCAGCTGTGAATGGATACAGTAGTGACTAATCTAAGATCAGTAGCTGCAGAATAAGTGCACCACAAGTGTCCAATAATACATTAGATCATACCCTTAATTTTATTTTTTTTAAATGGGGAAAAAGTTAGATACTAGAAGTGGAGTGGATGCTTTTAGCTGTGGCATCAGGTTTCAAATCTGACCCACACTTTAAAGTCTCACCTCTGGCTTTAAGTGCCCTAAATAATGCCATTGGGCAGTCTTGATCTAAGGGTCAAGTAGATATGAATTTTCACAATTTTATATTGAGAGTAAGTTGGCAATCTCTCAGAACTATAGAGATGGTGTAGAAAGATGACATGTTATATACCTTTGCAGTAGGGGCTGCTCTTTGAGGCATATTGTTGGGCAATGTGTAGGCATTACCCCACATATAACTTGTGCAATAGTTGACTGGAATATGATTGATCACTGATGCAAAAATAAGAAAAATTTCTATTTTCCAGATTTGAAGTTGCTTATTTTGATGAGCAGAAATTTCATCTTGAAAGGGAAATCTATTTAACTGGAAATCTTTACTTCTCCGAACCCTCCTTCCCTGACCTTCCAAAATACTAACTAAACTTCAAAAATATCACTTGCTTTATTTTTAAATCCATCCATAAATTTTGGGATGGGTTGTTGTCCTTTTGCTGTCAAAACATAATGCTTTTTGATATCAAAAGGTGCAGTCGCAGCATTGTAACATTTTTCTTTCAATTTTATCTCTTTACCAGACGCCTTCAGGTAAAATGAAAGAAAAGGAAACCAACCCGCCGAACTCTCTGTTCCAGAAGGCCAAACTGTTTTGTCCATCATTAAAAATTAATTGGGTGATATTGCAGTGGATCTAATATAGTTACTTACAGTTAGCACATGCAACAGTGCTCATTTTATCATATTTGTCCATTGACTGCAAATTTGAGTCTGAATGGGCCTGTGAAGTAATCAAGAATGTTTCACATTTCCTCCTTGTTTGGCTATTTGTTGACTATTTGATCAATGATCTTGTGTTTCTGTTTCCTCACATTTCCCTTTTAAAATACCCCACTTCTTCAGGGTGGTTTGGTTGCAAGTTTTTCCAGTCACTTATTCATAATTTTAATAATTTGTAACGGTGAGATCCTGTCATATTTTCCTGCATATAGGAGTGTAATATTATAGCACTCTTTTTTTCATTTATATGAGAATTATTAAAGGTATTTAGTTAAGTTTGATTACAAGTCAAAAGTGGGATATATCTCAGACCTGCTATTTGGATTCTTGTGCAGTAACACTAGTCTATAGGGAATCACAGGGCCATGAGAATATATTCATGTTTGTACAGTATAATACTCTGCAGTTCTAAATATTCAAGTATATATTTTTTAATTGTTCTAACAAAATACTTTGATTTTTGTACAGCAACCTTTCCCAAAGAGGTTCCCAGTGTCTCAGTCAGTACCTGAGATCTACAAGGAGTTCAAAGAATTCATTTATGCAAGCCTTAAATTTTCAGAATCTCTTCATCGCAGGTAAGCTTAAAATAGATCAAATGGAAATGTCATTATGACATGGCTGGGAAGGAAACTTAAAATACATTTGCCAATTTCAAATTTGTTGGAGTTTTTACATACTTATTGGAGATTTAGTAAAACTAAACACGGGTGAGAATTGCCAAAGATATTTAATTACATAATCCTACACCGAAAGTCTTAATATGATGTCAGTTATATTTACACCATTTTCATGGTTACAGATGCTGATTACGTTATTTTTTTCTTCAAATTCAAACTTATACAAAATAATTACATTTGTCAAAACTGCAATTTAATGAACATTATCATATCAATGTATTTTTTATGCCACATAAAAGGTGAAATCAACAGTCTCTTTTATTTGTTGGCTAATACTATTGTTTAGCTTTTAGGTATATATCCCATTTCTCTCTTTTCTCTCACTTGCTCTCTGTCCTCTTCTGCTTCCATGTCCTGTTGATACCTAGTGTTGGGTGACCTGAGTGGTGAGCAATAATTATAAAAAGTAATATTCAACTTAAAAATCACCCATGTGCAACAAAATCATGACGTTGGAAGTAACTAACAAATTATGAGTGAATGTATTAAATGTTTTGCATTTAGCATATGTCTACCATGAGTTTTGTCCATCACAATTCAGCCAACATGCCTGGGTATATGCAAATTTGTTTACACTGGAACCTGATTTTGACGAATATATATTCGAGTCAGAGCAACAGATTACAAGTCAAGAGTTAGGAAACACAAAAACCAGAGCAAGCAACACAACTAGATATATATAGATATAGAGCACTAAGAATTACTGGGCATATGAAGACAATAAATTAAGCATGAACGATCAACTCATAAAAGAAAGGAGAAGCTGAGCCAATACATTCAGCTGCCATTTTGTTTCTTTCACCAGGGTTGAGTACTTATGATGGGAAATAAAGTTTGTACATAATAGGCATAAAACAATTCCAAACTGTGCACGAAATTGATTGACATTTTCTATATGGATGTATTTTCTGTATTTGAAATCTCTAACAGTTTCTATCAAAAGACTTTGCCTGTGTGAGAAGCCTGAGTTTTGAGTTCAGATCCCCAGTGTTGGGTGAGAACACTATAGCTAGCAAGATTGGCGCTCCTCATCTGCTTGCACATACAAGTTCTACAAATGTTTATGATGGCAAAATTGGATAGTCAATGTGTACCAGAACTACATTTGTAAGCACCCCCATGGAAAATTAATAATAAGAAAAACCGCTTAAGGAACTATTTTTAAGCCAGTGAAAATAGCTGAAATTTTCTTTTGTATTGTCAAGCAAACCCTACCTGCCAAGACTGAGGCACACATTATTTCGTTACATGAACATTAAAACTTTAAAAATTGCACTCTCTGACTGAACGGACATTTGCACAGTACCAGACAATGTGGAAACAAAGTCCCTGTTCCTCCAATACACAGAAGTGGTCAGACCACACAGAAGTGGTCAGACCAGTTTTAACCACATGACTGGCTGTTGCAGAGTTGGACAAAGCCGTGTACTCATGGAGTAAACACCTCTCCTGGAACTGAAGCAAGAACATCTCCTCTCCTGCCTGTCTGCCTACTTCATCTCTTCCCACAGAACTGAATCTTGTGAAAACACATGAAATTAAAAGAGGGAGATTTCCTACGTGAACAAGGTTAAGACGACGACTGGGCCCCAACGAAGCGCAAGACCATATCTTCAATCAAGGAATACAGCAAGCTCGAGAAACAGTAACAAGATATTGCCTCAAACTGTTCTACTTGGCTTTTCTCTTTTCTGTCCCTATTTTGCATGTTTATATCGCGTGTACATGCTAGCATGAGTGCATTGTTTATCCGTAGGCGTGCACTGTATTGGAGTTTGAGTTTAAGGTTTAATAAATTTCATCTTTCTGCTTTAAACCAAAGAAAACCTGTTTGCGCTCAGTTCTTTGCCATATAATTGGAATTTGTAAACAAGAATTTGCACAAAGTGGGAGCTCAAAACAGTGTGTTAAAAATTAAACCCTGTTACAATAAGACCAGGTAAAGATAGCAAAAGACCCCTAGACATTGCTCACCTGGTCATAATAGTATAAAACCTAAAAGACCAGGTATAAGAGAGGCCCAGATTTTTCATTTCCAGTAATGGTGAATGCAGAGAAATTCGCCTCTATTGAGGGCCGCAATGACACCGCAACTTCTGGCGATATCAGTTACGCTAAAACTCCGAAGTTGCAGTACTCTGGAGTCCACCTTGATGGTCCCGCCTCTCCGATGCTTAAGGCAGGTGGGACCATTGGTGCAAGAATTTTGCCTATTTGCCCACAACTTGCATTGATTTTTACGTGCAAAGAGTTGATGATCACAGGCGTAAGTCAGAAAGAAGGACTAAATTAGTGAAAATTAAGTCTCGGGCAGGATAGTAGCGATGCAGATATCAGTACTAAAATCACAGTTCTTCACGAGTCACTGCCATGAATGAAAGAGGGTCACAAATAGGGCTGAATTTTTACAGCTGCGAGCTTCAAAAGGTGCGTGGCGCACGTGCAAGACGTGTGCCGTGGACCCGCCACGATATTTTGTGCGGGGCCCATTAACATGGAGGTTCCGCCCACCCCCAATGACTTAGAGTGGGCGGGTGCTCCATCCCTGGCAATGGCATCTGGTGCCACCATGCCGGTGCCATTTTTAAAGGGCTTCAGGTCCTGCCATTGTATGTAAATTTTTAAAGGCACAGGTTTGTGAAACAATTTTTTAAAAAAATATTTAGTCACACTTCCAATCCCCTCTCCCACGCCCCCCCCCCCCCCCGCCTCATGAATAATGACTTCATTATTTTTCATGTCCCCCCAAAAAATGTAAATTCACGATCCCGACCTCCACCCAATTACCACGCCCCCCCCAAACTTTCTGTACTTCGGCCTTCAACCCCTTCCCACCATCCACTCAGTCAATCGCATTCGTTTTTGCCACTCTCACATCCCTCCTGCCCTAAAAAATTCACTCTCCTCCCCGCCCCCTCACCAGTGTTCCACCTCGGATCTCTGAACGGAGAGCTGAAGGCGTGAGACTTAACGGCCACCATCCAGAATATTGGCGTGGGACAGCTGTCACTGCAAGCTAAGTAATTATTGTGCAATCATAATTTACATGTTGTTTTTTTCGCCACGGGGCGGGGGTGTTGCCCTGAGGCCCCGCTGCTGCCAGTAAAATGGGGCAGGGCCTTCCTGGTGGCGAGGCCCGTGACTGGCCCCTCCCAGAAGGATTTTCTGGGCCCCTCCCCCCACGCCACAACCCCCCAAAGTCATTGGTGGGGAGGGGGCGGGGGGACAATAAAATTCAGCCCATAAAAGTCTGGCTCCTGTTCCATGTCTTCAGGTTGTGATGTCACCTAGGGGGAGTAACTTCACTGGCATTGCGCCTTGCTGGAACACCGCGCTATTTCTCCCAACTTTTAGGCCCTGCTGCAACAAGAAGAGGAAGTTTTCGTTGCAGCCTATAATCCAGGTAAGTATTGATTTTGTTGTGCAGTCAGCGGTGAACACTGCTACTTCACCACTGACCGCAAACTCCAGGCCATGAGCTCTTTAACTATTTCCGTTATAGCATTCCTGCAAAGAATCTTCAGTTATTATACATAAGTGGTTGCTTCCAGCATGTTACATATGTGACAGCTGTCTTTGTTTACACTAAGAACTTATACTCAATAATTGTTCATATACCACCAACCATGTCTTTTCTGCTATTGTATACACCGATTTTGTTTGTGGAGGAGGTTAGTCACTTGTTCATTGTTGTGGATGGCACTGCAGCTAAAGTATTTCTAATGATTTGATTGTAGAGATAATCGATATAATGTGATGATTTTGAAGTATGTCATTTTAAGTCTCTTTTAAAAATGCCTGAAAGGCATAGTTGGTACACATTTGACAACATATTTTAACATGGTGTTTGCAGGTTGTTGTAAAAGACTCTTGATTAGGCAGTTTTACTGAGTGCATCCAATTTATGCCTATTCTGATCTTCAGTTCAACAGAAATAGATGATATGCTCAGAAAATCTACCAACCTGCTGCTGACTCGAACTCTGAGTGGATGTTTACAAAGCCTGATCAAGAAACAGCACATAGGTTTGACTGAAGTATGTCTTTAACACACCTAGAAGGTTTTATATTTGTAAATAATGCCAATCAGTTGGTTGTATGTTACTACCAGACCATTGGTATCAAATTGAGTAGTTGAAATCTGATGCCACATGATGGGTAGCCACTCAATTCAGTTGTTACATATGCATTAACATGATTACTAATTCGCTTGTCCACTAAGGAAGAAGAACCTACAAAGGGGTATTATTGACCATAATTGGCAGCAGTGTCTTGTAAGCAACCAAGAAGTTAAGTGATCAGTCTTTCTCAAATGGTAGGTTAGATCCTGAGTGTACAACTTCTGCTTTCAGTACCTTAGTCCTGGATTAGGTATCACATTGCAAAGCAGGAGGATATACCAGATTCAGCCAAGCAATTGTGCAATCTATACTGAAGGCTTAGAGGTTGCAAATTAAACTCTTGATAATTGCTGTTCTTCAAGACACACACGACTACTAATCCTGTAATGGACCAGTAAGCACTGGCCATAAATTGTATACTTAGCCTAACATCTTTCTCAAAACCAACTAATTTGCTTTAAAATCTTTAGGAATTAAAGTAATGTCGAGCAGAAAATTACAAGGCTATTGCCATTAACTGAAGAGTCCTATAGTAACGAAGATCATGGTGGTAAAATCAAGTCAGTTGAAGTTTCACCAGCTAGGTTCAACCTGTTGTCATAATTCTGTTATGTTCAAAATTACTGTTACAACATTACGATAGAGTCAGTCTGTCCACCAATATCTTTATGATGTCAAGCACAGTTAAAATGCACTTCACAACCAGTTTTTAAACCGGAAACATTTTATGTCCGTTTTATATTTACTTTTATTTAAGATTAGAGAGTGTACAAAATAACTGTGTACCTGCAGAGCTCCAGCTTGAAAACACATCCCTTGCATCTTTTATCACTTAAAAATACTTTTTAAAGAATGTTACTCATTAGAAGGTAGGAATGAGAATAGGTTATTCATACCTAGTACAGTACTTGCTTTTCTTACTAGGACCTGGATCCATGAGTACTGGCTGTCCTCTGATATCTCCCACAAATTACCTTTTGATGCCCTTGTCCCCAGTAAAACCCTTACTCTCTCCCACCCTGATCATTGCACTTGATAGGGTCCCCATCTTCACTCCCTCAAGTTCAAGAAATGCAGAATTAAATAATATCTGCCGCACACCTGGTTTAGTCGTTCATCGGCAGATCCATCTATACCAGATTGAGCACTGTTAGGCTGTGCTCTCTTGGGCCAAAACTGTCGTGCCCTTGCCCTTTCGCTGCCCTAACCCTGAACCCACATCTTTCCCTCATGCCCTCTCCACATTCATCTTGTCCATGTGATCCACATCCTGATGTCTCAACCCTATTTCCATTAAACTGCTGACCACCAGCTTTGCCTTCCTGGTCCCATGCCAACAGTCCCCCTCCCTTTCAAAACTTCCGTCCTCACCCACCCCCCACCACAAATAAAGCCTCCAGCAGTCTCTGTGCTTATAAACTGCCACTTCATCTCTAACCTTCCTTTCCTTTCCAGAGTCCTTAAATATTTTGTTGCTTCATTATTCTGTCAATCTCTCCCACCACTCCATTCTTGATCCTTTCCAAGCAGATTTCTGCCCCTGCCAAGGCACTGAGCTGGCCCTAATCACTCACAAATAACATGCTTTGACTGTAATTGTGGTAAGCTATCTCTCCTCGCCCTTCTTGACCTCTTTTTGCTTTGGTTGACCACACCATCCTTCTCTAATGCTGTCCTCTGTTGTCCTGCTGAATAAAACTACCCTCCTCCTTATCCAATCATAGCCAGAGAATCTCTGCCAATGGCTTTCCTTCCTGCCTGAATAGATTTTTACCTCTGGACCCCCAAAGATCTATCCTTTTCCCCTTCCAATTCCTTACCAGTGTGCTGTTCCTCAGCGACATTATCAAAATGCATGATGTCAGGTTCCCCATGTGCTCTGATGATGCCCAGCTCCATCTCAATCCTTCCACTGTCTGTGTTGTTGGCCTGCTTGTCTGACAGCCAGTCTTTGGGCTCAATTTCCTTTCTTTAAATATTGGAAAGACCAAGGCCATTGTTTTGGCCTGTTTCCCCCACAAACTGTCTCCTTGCCACCAATTTATTTGCCTCTCCAACCACTGTTTCAGGTTGAACCAGACTGTTGGCACCCTCTGCATCCTATTTGACCTCCATTTGAGCTTCTGGCTCTATTTCCTTACCATCATGAAGAGAGTGAACTTCCATCCTCATAACATCACTTGTCTCTGACCCTGCATACCTCATCCTCTGCTGAGAATCATCTATGCTTTCATCACCTCCAGACTCTACTATTCTGCTGCTCTGCTGGCTGACCTCCTATTCCCCCACCCTATATAAAATTGAGCTTCTCCAAAGCTCTTCTGTATCATAAACCTACCTGTATCTGAGCCCATGCCAAATCCTGCTCACCTATCACGCCTATGCTCGTTGGCCTACACTGATTTCTGCTTCACCAATGCCTCCATTTCACATCCCATCACAGCGGTGCCCTTCCTGATCTTTGTACTTTCTCCAGCCATGCAACCTCCTGAGATCTCTTCTTTTCTCCTACCTGGTCTTTTTGTGCATTCTTCATTCCTTTCACCCTGCCATTGGTGCCTGCTCATTCAGCTGTCTGGGTCCTAAACTGGAATTGCCTTCCTGCCTCTCTCTCGTTTAAGACCCTCCCTTAAAACCTACCTCTTTGACCAAACTTTTAAATACCCCTTCAACAAAAGCACTTTATAAATGTTAGCAGCAGTTGTAGTTGTATTATTCATTTGTTAGAATCGACAGTGAGTGTCTATGGACTATTCAACAGTGAGATATCATATTCCAAATCTGCTTTTCACCTCCATCTTTCATACACACACACTTCCAGGAGACGCCATTGGACAGTGATGGATTAGTGAGTTTATACAAGGAGTAACTGAGCCACGTAGAGCAGAAAATTTGAAGGTTCAGCTACTGATCTGTTCGAAGTTCGCTGGTGTTTGCCAGGGTGGTGGTAGGGATTATATAATTGGCCTCGGCTCACTGGATTAGAGAAGGGAAAAGCATCCAGAGTTCCCATTCCTGATTACAATGCATATTGCCACACAAATGTGCGTGTGCGTGGCCCTCGGGCAAGAACAGGATTGGGCTTAGCTTTGATGTCACCTAAGGATGAAAGAAATAACAGCCAGTACTCATTGCTGGGACTGACAGTTCCTCAGCCAAGTGGTCATTGTTCTTGAAAGGAGGTATATGCCAGTAGTCAACCCTTCAGGTGGCAAATGGAAAACCTGTGTGGGGGTAAAAAAAAAACTAGCATGGAATATATCGCATTTACCTGGGAGTAAGCAATATTACAAATATTCTGTCACAATAATCCTAGTGGAAAAGGAAACCAGCTTTATATATGCACTGATTTTCACTAATATCAAAAAACAATAAAATATATTCAGTGTCTCATTAACTTTACAGTGTAATCTACTTTTAGTGGTCACAGCTTGTCATTGTCCTGTGAATATGTTTGTCATGATTTCCAAATCTAATTGTCTGAAACTTTTTTCTACTGTCTGTGTTGATCAGTAAAAGTTGATTGTACGGATTTGATTAATTTAGCAATGCACCTTTGATCGTGTGGGCATCAGCAAAGGTTTGTACCTCTTTTGCATGTAATTAGTGGTTCAGTTATTGATCTCAGTTGAGCTCCTAAAACTGGACTTGACATCCACCCTCTCCGTAGCTGATGCAGTATATACAATCTGCAGAATGCACTGCAACAACTCACCAAGGTAACAAGAGCAGCAATGTCATGGGAATGCCATCACCTCCACGTTTCCTTCCAAGTCGCACACCACCCTCATTTGAACATATATTGCCATTCCTTCATCATTGGAATTCCCTACTTGGCACCATCACTATAATAACTGCAGTGGTTTAAGGAGAAGGCTCACTACCATCACCTTAGGATAACTATGGTGGGCAATAAAATACCACCATAGCGTCACCACATCTTGAGAACAAATTAGTTTCTCTCTCTCAATTCCTGCTAACTTACTTTAAGCTGATATACTGGTTCAGTGCTGATCTGTTGTTTACACTAGAGAAGTTGCCAACCAGCACAGCTGCTGAAACTGCCATTGAGTAGCGCTGTTTAACAACTTAATCAGTATTCATTGGTCCTTTTTAAACAGCAGAGCTGTGCTCGGCTTAGATACTGGTTTGCAACACTGATTTTAGAGTCTCTTGGGACATTGTCTGTATTTTAGAAGTTTCATCAGCTGCACATTGGGACCTTTTATACATTTTATTAATCAGCTTTTTAAATTGTCAGTCAGCGCTGCTCAGCTGTTTAACAGTGCCACTCAACAGCATTGTAAACAGCTGAGTGCCAGTCTTGCAGTGATATTAAACTTTAAAGTGTATTCTTTCTTCTGCCACTTTAGCCTATTCCTTGTCAACCAAATTTTCCCAGTGCTGTTTTGGGCTGAGAGCTGGGCATTGTAGGATTGACCCTTTGATTTATTGCTCATGCAATATTAGTGATCCACTTCAGCATCTAGTCAAATTAATCATTATGACGAGATTCCACTGCTATGAAACCTGTTACATAAAATTGAAAATCTGTACCACGAATGTTGAAGCCATGACCAGTGCTTTGGGTTTAAAATTTTTCACTTTTTTGTGTGATGGATAGACATTAAACAACAAACGCTAAATTAGTCAAAAATGAAGTAACATTCTGCTTAATGCACAAAGAAGTACTAAAAGAAGTTATTACAACATTTGAACTCTCTTTTGCATGCGCAGACACAAACCACCTCCTCCCCCCCCCCCCCACCCTTCCCCATTCTAAGCAGTGTGCAATCTCCATTCCCATACATACACACCATCTCTGAGCTGTTGTTGTTTTTTCTTTTTTATCATTATTCTGCTCTTTGGCTCGACTTAACAACTCCACAGTACTTCTTCATACCATTCTTACTAATGCTTCCTTGATGACTGGGTATTATTGGCTTCATTGTGTGTAATTTTTAATTTGTCAAAATAATGTTACAAAGATATCTCAGATATGCGGGTTAATTATAATGGTAATTCAATTTTTGTTCACTTCAAGCTTAACATGGTTGAGATCAGGACCAGTTGAAAAGTTAGCAGTTGTAGGTGACAGTATAATCAGGTTTTGGAAGAGTTTAAAGTGCCAAACTTAAATATCATTTCACATAAGACATGTAGTTCTGTCTGTACAGCATAGTATGTTACTGAACTCTTTCTGAATAATTTTTTGCAAAAAATTGTCCAGTTACCATTGTTAACGTTTTTTTTTTCTTTATAGTTGTATTTGAATTTGGTCCCTTGCAAAGCAAATTGTAATGCATTTCCTTACTGTTGGGTAGATAATGTATACTTGCTAAACAATTATAAAAGAATAGTGCTGCATGGATCTTTTGTGCATACTATTAAGTAGCTCAGTATAGTATCTATTAAGCATATATTGTTACTGATGGTTAAAACCGTTTTGGAGTTTTGAGCAAAGTGCTTATTATTTTATAAGAAGTTGCCTAGAAATGCATTGCATTAAATTATTTCAACGAGAAAGAAAAATTCCAAGGGTGGGACCCGCCATCTGTGGTTAACTAAAACAGTTAAAGGTAGTATCAAACTTGAAGAAAAAGCCTATTATTAAGCAAAGATAGGAGGCAGATCAGAAGATTGGACAGAATATAAATAACGGTAAAGAATGACTAAAAGATTGATGACGGTAAAATTAGAGTACGAGAGAAAGCTAGCTAGAAATATAAAGACAGATATTTTAAAAAGAAAAAGTTAACAGGGTGTTGGTCCTATAGAAAGTAAGTCTGGGGAATTAATAATGGATAATCAGGAGATGGCAGCTGAATTGAACAGATATTTTGCATCGGTCTTCACTATTGAGGATACAAGTAACATCCCAGTATTAGATGTAAGTCAGGAAATGGAAGGGAGGGAGGAACTCAAGAAAATTACAATCATCAGGGAAGTGGTACTGAACAAATTGTTGGAGCTGCAGGGTGACGAGTCATAGATACAGCACTGAAACACACCCTTCGGCCCACCGAGTCTGTGCCAACCAATAACCGCCCGTTTATACTAATCCTACATTAATCCCTATTCCCTACCACATCCCCACCATTCTCTTACCACCTACCTACATTAGGGGCAATTTACAATGGCCAATTTACCTATCAACCTGCAAGTCTTTGGCTGTGGGAGGAAATCGGAGCACCCGGCGGAAACCCACGCGATCACAGGGAGAACTTGCAAACTCCGCACAAGCAGTACCCAGAACTGAACCCAGGTCACTGGAGCTGTGAGGCCACTGTGCCACCCCAGGATCCCTGGGTCCTGATGGACTACATCCTAGGTTGTTAAAAGAAGTGGCTAGTGAGATAGTTGATCTGTTAGTCTTAATTTTCCTAAATTCCCTAGATTTGGGGAAGGATCCATTAGATTGGAAAATAGCGAATGTAACTCCTTTATTCAAAAAGGGAGGAGATAGAAACTACAGGCCAGTTAGCTTAACATCTGTCTTGGGGAAAATATTAGAAGCTATTTTTAAAGATGTTATAGCAGGGCATTTAGAAAAATTCAAAGTAGTCAGGCAGAGTCAACATGGTTTTGTGAAAGGGAAATCATGTTTAACCAATTTATTGGAGTTCTTTGAGAGAGTTACATATGCTGTGGATAAAGGGGAACTGGTGAATGTATTGTACTTAGATTTCCAGAAGGCATTTGATAAGGTGCCACATCAAAGATTATTGCAGAAAATAAAAGCTCATGGTGGAGGGGGGTAATATATTGGCATGGATAGAAGATTGGCTAGCTAACAGGAAACCCAGAATAGGCATAAATGGGCCATTTTCTGGTTGGCAAGATCTATCGAGTGGTGTGCGACAGGGATCAGTGCTGGGGCCTCAACTTTTTACAATTTATATAATTGACTTCGATAAAGGGATCGAAGATATGGTTACTAAATTTACTGATGAGACAAAGATAGGTAGGAAAGTAACTTGTGAAGAGGACATAAGGGGGTTAGAAAGGGATATAGATAGGTTAAGGGAGTGGGCAAAGACCTAGCAAATGGAGTATAATGTGGGAAAATGTGAAATTGTCCACTTTGGCAGGAAGAATAAAAAAGTATATTTAAATGGTGAGAGATTGCAAAGCTCTGAGATGCAGAGGGATCTGGGTGTCCTAGTGTATGAATCACAAAAGGTTAGTATGCAGATACAGCACATAATTAGGAAAGCTAATAGAATATTATCGTTTATCGCGTGGGAAATTGAATACAGAAGTAGGGAGGTTATGGTTCAGCTATACAGGGCATTGGTGAGACCACATCTGGAGTACTGTGTACAGTACTGGTCTCTTTATTAAAAGAAGGATGTAAATGTGTTGAAGGCAGTACAGAGAAGGTTTACTAGACTAATACCTGGGAGGGGCGGGCTGTTTTATGAGGAAAGATTGGACAGGCTAGGCTTTTATCTGCTGGAATTTAGAAGAGTAAGAGGCGACTTGATTGAAACGTATAAGATCCTGAGGGGTCTTGACAGGGTGGATGTGGAAAGGATGTTTCCCCTTGAGTGAATCTAGAACTAGGGCTCAATGTTTAAAAATAAGGGGTAATTCATTTAAGACCGAGATGAGGAGAAATTTTTTTCTCTGCGGGTCGTGACTCTTTGGAATTCTCTTACTCAAAAGGCAGTGGAAGCAGAGTCTTTGAATATTTTTAAGGCAGAGGTAGATAGATTCGTGATAAGCAAGGGGGTGAAGGTTATCGGGGATAGATGGGAAATGTGGAGTAATCAGTTCAGCCATGAACTTATTGAATGGTGGGGCAGGCTTGAAGGGCTGAGTGGCCTACTCCTGCTCCTAATTAGTATGTTTGTATGTATGGTAGTGTTAGAAAATGGTAACAGCTGAAAGATTCAAATAAAGTCTCAGCGGATGCATTTTTATGTTTTGCAGCTTGTACAAATCATCATAAACACAACACACCTGGAACAGGCCTGTAAATACCTTGAGGACTTTATAACAAACATTACCAATGTTTCCCCAGAGACTGTGCACACCACACGACTTTATGGACTGTCCACATTCAAGGTATGTGCAGTACGGATATGTTAAGCAATCCACATTCAGAAATTTGCCTTGTAATTGCTATAGTCATGTGTAAAACAGTTATTTAATTGTGATAATTTTGACTTTGTGTATGTACTTGTGATCTAGCACAAAGTGAACTTAAAGCCAATATCAAAATACTCTAGTAACATGAAACTTGGAAAAAATTAATTGCTCAGTTGGAAAACCTATTGGTTCACTGAGCTTTCCACATCCTTTTGGGTGACTCAGCCACTTGATAATTTGTGCTGGAACTAAATAATTGGCATATTCTTTTAATAAAAGTTTATTTTACAACCAAATGTAAAATAATTTTATATGCAGGTATACACTGATTAAACTATTCTTATGCTTTATTGGCTTTCACTTGGATTTCTTACTATGAACCAGTGTGTGTACCAAATCACTTCCAAAACTGTCTGTGTAGCACCCCAGTTGCACAGTATTTTTAAATATGTCAAAACATTTGTTTCCCTTTCTGCAGATATTTAATGTCAACATGATCGACTTTGAATATTTTGATTCATGTTGCAATTTCTTTATGATTTGCAATATCTGTTTGTTGAAAGGAAGATGGAAATAATTAAATACATTTTCAAGATATATATTTTTTCTGGAATTTGCATGATACATTATCAGGGTTGTGTTTTGTCTGCATGCACAATGATTGTTTCACAGAAGTGATTTTTAAAAATTCTTCATGTTTGGTTATAACTGAAGCCATGGTTTGGATTGAGACAGTCTTTGTTACAATAGAAATATATATACCTAAATTAATTTATTTGATTTTTTTGCAGGATGCTCGACATGCAGCAGAAGGAGAAATATACACAAAGCTTAAC
Organism: Heterodontus francisci; assembly: GCF_036365525.1. Taxonomy (NCBI): domain Eukaryota; kingdom Metazoa; phylum Chordata; class Chondrichthyes; order Heterodontiformes; family Heterodontidae; genus Heterodontus; species Heterodontus francisci. The sequence goes on along the minus strand of NC_090390.1, from coordinate 38,263,106 downwards.
CATAAGATTGATGAATTCATACAGCTAGCTGACTATGAATGGACTTTGACAGAACCCAATGGTCGAGCCAGTGGTTATTTAATGGATCTTATAAATTTTCTCAGAAGCACTTTTCAAGTTTTTACACATTTGCCTGTGAGTATTAAATATGAGAACGACAATACTAAGATAACGTTCTATGTATAATTTTTTCTTGCTTTAAGATTATTCCATAGATCCTTAAACCAGTTAGATTTTCCTCTGTTATTCATGCCTATAATTTTTAAGACCATGCTGATTATAGTTTTATTTGATCTTGGCTTGAACAAGAATTAAAATGTCACTTTCTTTCCAACTGTCTTCCTTCAGTGGTTCTTATGAGCTAAAAAGCAAACTGGCTTCACTGTTGGAAGAGAATTTCAATTAGCTGCAAGGTGGCATTAATCCAATTTTCAAAGATCTCCAAGTGGATTGAGAAAACAGTGGCTGTATTTATAAAATGTTGCACTTCTGGTCTGGCTTTGATATTTAACTGCTTTCAAAATCAGACAAAATAATGTTTAAAGTAAGAATTACCTTTTTATTGTGCTGCAGAACTGAATGATAGAAATGTTTTTGTTTTAATTTGCCACATAACACACACCTATAAATCTAAATATGATGGGAATGTGATTAGTACACAAAATTATGGCCATTAATGAAAGGGATTGATATGGATGTTCTATGACTTTTGTATTGTGAAGATGTCCATCTAGCAGCTGATCTAATTAGTAATGGTATGCTTTGGTTTTACTTTCCTTTTTATTATTGGTGTTCACACTTCTTTCCACACCTGTTTACATTTGATTTTTTGTTTTGATTTCCTTGCTGGGTTCCTTCTCAGAATAACGTCAATCACCATGCAGCAATGTCGGTGAGTAGCTGAAGAAAGCATGCACATCTGAAGGCTATGAACTGGCTACAGGCTTGTTGCTCAAGTCAAGTAACCTTCAATATAAATTTAAAAGTCAACAACTAAACATGTCCTTCCTCCCCCCCCCCCCCCCCCCCCCACTACTGGCTTTTGCATAGTCTGTATAGAACAGACGGAATTGGTTAACAGTAACATTCTGTGATAAGATAGCCTTCAAAATGCATCTCTGTTTGTTGTAGTGGCCATTGGTTGTGTACAACAGAATTAGTCCTTCTGCTCAAAGATGGAAAAATCATATAAATGTGTTTTTGGCTTAAATAATGTACAGTAACATTAATTGCTTGAAACAAAAGCTTCAGGCACCATAAACATTTATTTTTTATTAAGATTGATTAAAATATAATCTTGTGCTGCTTAGTACGCTCTGTTATGCAGCCTTGCAGCTTTGGAAGGCAAAATATGAATTTAAGATGAAACTTCGTAGGTTTATCAAGGATTTTTGGTTTGTTCCTATGTTGAGGAAATTGTGTATTATTGGGATACCAAAGCGTTAGTATGCACAATCTACCAGTGGCATCCTATCTTCCTTTGGAATAGGAGAACTATTTTGTTTTTCTTACAAAGATGTGAGTTCTGTTGCAACCAAGTGATGCTGTGATTTCTGGTTACAAAATACTGGTGACATGACACACAATTTTCAGTCAGCATTCAATACTGCTTGTGCTTTATGCAACAGAAATTACTGAAGACTAATAGTTTAATATTTTTTATTAACTGTTAATATATTGGACATAGCATTAGCAATAATTCTGAGTGTTTATGATATAAAACAATTAGCCTAAAAAGCAAGTGTTGATTCTGAAGACTAACAATTTGTTCCATTTATTCAAAGAAGCTGTGGCAGTATGATGAAGCAGATAGTTCTCTTAAAATAAACCATTCAGTTTAAAGTTTGAAAAACCGCTTTCTCTCTTCTGTGCACTGTGTAAGAACAATTACGAATCGAAAGAATTGTAATTGTATACATGGAAAAATCTGCTTTTCAACCCTTCCCTTCGTCTAAACTCTTATTTCCAAACCTCTTGACACTGTAATGTGAGACACCCATGTGGGAACTGTCTGCATTTTATGCAGATATTCAATACCTTGGACCCAGTGCCCGATTGTCCACTTTTGCAGATCACAGTGGAGATTTTGAACTTTCTACGCTTCACTGAATACCCCAAGAGCCATTGTACCTTCATTGTAATGGGCCCATCTGCTCCACTTGCAGCACTACCTTCTGCCCATACGCCTCCTTTCGGAAGTGATGTTGAACAAAAGCATTGTATTTGTCTGTATTAAAACGTAAAAATAATTCTATTGACCTGTGACCCGGAGAAGAGGCGGGAATGCCTGTTTACAGGATAGAGAAATCGCGAATTCTTGTGCCGAGTGTGAGGTAACACTCAATCCCCCAGTGTGGCCATGGTAGTTAAAAGCTAAGACGAGTGATGAGGGATGAATTGGACAAGAGTGCTAGTGTGAACTGATGTAAAGTGGAGAAGAGTACTAGTAGAACTGTGGGAGGAGGAGGGTAGTGCCTCTATGAGCAAAAGGAGAGAGGAGGAAGTGTTCCTGTGTGAACTGGTGGAGAGAGAGAAGTATTGCCATGATCTGAGGGAAGCAGGAGAAGAAGAGAGAATGGAAAGGGAAGGAAGGAGACGAGCTCCAGTGTGAACTGAACACTAGAGTAAGGAGGAATGTCCGTGTGAACCAAAGGGATAAAAGAAAACCCTTTTAAAACAATTTAACAGTCAAATTTAGCAATGGAATACCAATGTATATCCATATAAGCCAAGAATTCTTCTGCAAGAATTGAAGGGAAAATCCCTGCAATTTTTCCCATAATCTGCTATACAATTTGGAATGTTGAGTGTACCTGCTGCATAAGTCAGTACAAGCCTATGCCCCACTATACTTTAAGTGAAATTATATGTTCAGGGCTGTTTTTAACTTATCAGCTTTCTTGTGGTTGTCAGTTCTATTGAAGCTCTTTAAGAGTCAGCTTTAGTTAGTTTTCTACTTCGGCATGTATGAACGCAGACTCCCAACATATTACCAAAATGTAGTTCATTGCTTTTTAATAGTGTACAACATTTTAATGCTATTGTGCTACCCTCTGAAGAATGGGGCTAACCCCTCACTAGTGAAGAGCTATATTCCCGCTTGAATAAAACATTTCCAGAATGGCCTAAGTTAGTATTTGTCTTTCACTTTTATTCCATGTGAAGTGATTTTGGAGTCTTGCATCGGTCAGTGCACATCATACTTTATGCACAGTTAGTAATGCTGGTAAAAGAGACCCACATGTCTCAAGGTGGCAAAGATGCCTCATGTTTGTTGACTTGTGTTGCCCCCTCCATATGAACCAAAGTGCAATGCCTCAGTGACGTGGGAACAATACACCAGCAGCTAATAGTTTTAAATTTGTACAAATTGAAGATGATCTATTGACCACCTCCTTGTGCTACAGTCCCTACCCCATTTCCCTGGTAGGCATGTACAGAAGATGCTAGAAATATTCAGCAGGTCAGGCAGCATCTGTGGAGAGAGAAACGGAGTTAATGTTTCAGGTTGATGACCTTTCATCTGAACTGTCCAGCTATTTGTCGTTGAGCCATCAGTGCGAAGTCAGACCCCAGTAATTGAGGCTGGGGAGCACCGAGCGCGGGGGGCTGGAGCCCAGTAACCCTAGCCAGGGGCCGGAGACGAGTAATGGCGGCCGGGGAGCAGCGAGAGCCAGTGGCCGGAGCCTAGTAAACCAGGCGAGGGAGAAACGAGAGCCGGGGGCCGGAGCTCAGTAACCCAGGCCGGGGAGCAATGAGAGCTGTGCACTGCAGCCTATTAATCGAGGCCCGGGAGCAACGAGAGTCCGAGGTGTAGCCCAGTAACCCAATCCAGGGGGCAGCAAGAGCCGGGGGCTGTAGCTCAGTAACTGGAACTGGGGGATGGGGCCCAGTAAGCAAGGTTGGGGAGCAGCAGGAGCCGGAGATGGGGTTCAGAAGCATTAAGCGCTGGCTGTGTGCGCAGCAACAGGCTGCAGGTATTGTTTGATGGGTAAAGCTTAATCAACTCCCTGAAAGAACATTTTTACAAAGTAGTCATGCATCTCATCCTGCTTGAAGAAAATTTTCATTTCCGCTAATCACCTCCGTCCCAGGGAAAATGGCGCCGAAACGAAATGTGCCCCACCTGCCTCCGCGTGTGCCAGGCACTGCCCACCAAATATACCCACCAACAGATGCGCCCTTTAACTGACCAATCAAAACAGTGCAGACAGACAAAAAACTGCATATCATTATTATAATAGCTTAAAGTAATTAAATTTTTAGCTCTCCATCTCACTCCCACTCTGACCTTTCCATCCTCTGCCTTCTACACTGTTCAAAAAGTTTCTGACTGTTCCCGGCCCTTCACTGAAGCAATCTAAGATGTTTCAATTTTTTTTCTACTTTTGCCTACTGAAGAGTATAATTTGTACAATGTTGCTTTAAAACATAATTTTTCCCAAACTTTTAGGTGACGCAAAATTTATTCAAATGAAAATGTGGTCAATTATAGAAAATGTACGATAATAAAAACAGTGCTGGAAAGACTCAGCAGGTCAAGCAGAATCAGTGGAGAGAGAAGCAGAGTTAACGCTTCAGGTCTGTGACCTTTCATCAGAACAGACCTGAAACATTAACTCTGCGTCTGTCTCCACAGATGCTGCCCGACCTGCTGAGTATTTCTAGTTCTGTTTTTATTTCAGATTGCCAGCATCTGCAGTATTTTGCTTTTATGGAAAATATACTGTTTGGTGCTGATAAATATTGAACACATTGTAGTCACAATTAATTGAGTGCAAACATTTACATAAGGCCAGACTGAAATGAGGAACCCTCATGAGCAAATGCATGCTAACAGTGGCACCTAGCATTCAAGGTGAAAGCATTACATCCTCTCCAGCTGATGCCTCCTTTCCAGATGGAATGTCATGAAGATTTTGCCCCTTGCAAACACAGTGTCAGTCACTTGCTTGATACTGATGTGCCCTGCAGACTTCCTATGTTCCAGGGGTGGCTTGGAATGATCCAGTAGAACGATAATTTCATGTGATGGCCTTACTAGTTCCAGAATTTTTTCTGCTGGTCATGCTGTAACAGATGAAGCAAAAGTATAACAGTTTGTCATGTGCAGCAAAGCTGGTTGTAGGCAGGTCTCCTCCAACAAATTCGGGGACATGTGGCGCAGTCTTCTAAATATGGGTCTGGATTAGTAGTGAGTGCAGACAGAACACTCCGGGTGTCTTCACAGCAGAATTTGGTGAACCCCTCTCCCTCATCTCAAGTATTCAGAATATTTGGAGATCAGCACTTTGTATAGTGTCATTTGAACACTCATAGTAAAAGAAACTAATGAAGAAAGGCAAAAAAATGCAAAAATAGCAGAGTTGTCAGCAAAACAGAAAAAGCAAGCAGAAAAAAATTTCCTGATGAACTCATCATTAAAAGGCATTCTTCAGGAGGCTTGGCCTTTGGATCTTTTTGATACTATATGGAAACCAGGTGAGCAGCAAGGGACTTCATTTAAGTAAAAAAAAAAAAATCCAAATGAAGCTTCTGTGTGCCAGTACCTCAACCTTGTAGCCTTATTTGTGCACTGGTGAAGAGAATCAGGGCTTATATTGTTAATACTAAATGTATTATTAAATTACTAGCAGAAACCCCACAAAACATTTGCCATCAGATTAGTATCTGCATTGCAACAAAACTACTTTAAATACAGGATTTCTAGTTTTTTTTTTCGTCAATGACTTTAACAGAATCAAAACTTCTCACTCTGAGAAAATGTCTCTGGCTCTGTCTCTCTTGCTCTCTTTCTCTCTTTTCCCCCACCATCTCTTTCCCCCCCCTCCCAGCCACATGCGTGTCATGCACTGCAGTCCTCCATGTGTGCCAGCTGCTGCCCACCATATAAACTCACCAACAGATGCGCCCCTAAACTGACCAATCAAAACAGTGGGACAATGTGAAATTTGGCAGCAAGAATAACGAAGCATATTATCTAAATGGTGAGAGATTGCAGAGCTCTGAGATGCAGAGGGATCTGTGTGTCCTAGTGCATGAATTGCAAAAGGTTATTATGCAAGGACAGCAAGTAATTAGGAGAGCTAATAGGATGTTATTGTTTATTTCGAGGGGAATTGAATACAAAAGTAGGGAGGTTTTGCTTCACCAAACAGGGCATTGTTAAGACCACATCTGCAGTACTCTGTACAGTACTGGTCTCCTTATTTAAGGAAGGATGTAAATGCATTGGAAGCAGTTCAGAGAAGGTTTACTGGACTAATACCTGGAATGGGCATGTCTTTTGAGGAAAGGTTGGACAAGCTAGGCTTGTATCAGCTAGAGTTTAGAAGAGTAAGAGGCGACTCCATTGAAACATGTAAGATTCTGAGGGGTCTTGACCGGATGGATGTGGAAAGAATGTTTCCTCTTGTGGGAGAATCTAGATCTAGGGGTCACTGTTTAAAAATAAGGGGTCACCCATTTAAGACTGAGATGAGGAGAAATATTTTTCGGAGGTTCGTGAGTCCTTGGAACTCCGATCCACAAAAGGCGGTGGAAGCAGGGTCTTTGAATATTTTTAAGGCAGATGTAGATAGATTCTTGATAAGCAAGGGGGTGAAAGATTATCGGGGATAGGCAGGAAAGTGGAGTTGAAGTTACAATCAGATCAGCCATGATCTTATTGGATGGCGGAGCAGGCTCAAGGGGCTGAGTGGCCTACTCCTCCTAATTCGTATGTTCGTATGTCTGGACAGACAAAAATTATAAATTCTATTTAAAATAAAAGTTTGATCAGTTTCATAGCTAAAGTAGGTGATTGGGGAAGTGTGCAAGCATAATGTCAGAAATCTCTTGACATTACAGTCTGCTGTGAATTGGATATAAATTGTTCTTCACTATCTACTTTTTATTCAACTTGAGCAAAAACAAACAATGCCCACAGCGTGAAGCAGGCCTCATTGGTGTGATAGAGTAGAATCTGCCTTCTGTGGCCTGTTCTTAATTTTTATCATAATTTGCATATTAGGATGGTTTAAAAATTCCAAAACTAGCCATAAATGTGAATGCTCATTTGGGTACCTGGTTTGTGCCAGGAACTAATAGAATGTTACTTTAACTGAAAGTAACTACCAAGTACAAATGACTGAATATAACTGTGAAAAGCAATTAAACTGATTACTTAAAAGTCCTGTTACATGTAAAATACAAGTCTGTAGACTTTAAAAAAAAAAAATCCTTTTGTGGGATAGTAAGGTATGTTCCCTCGGAGGGGAAAAGTAGGGCAAACAAATCCAGAGCTCTCTGGATGCCAAAAGAGGTAGAGATTAAGATGAAGAAAAAGTGTGCATATGACAGATGCCAGGCAGAAAATACTTCTGAGAAATAGGCTGAATATAGAAGGTCCAGAAGGGAAGTGAAAAAGCAAATAAGCAAAGAGAGAGCATGAAAAGAGACTGGCAGCTAGCATTAAAGGAAATCCCAAAGTTTTTCTATAGGCATATAAATAGTAAAAGGAGGAGTGGGGCCGATTATGGACCAGAAATGTGAATTGCACATGGAGGCAGAGGGCATTGTTGAGGTATTAAATGAATACTTTGCATCTGTCTTTACCAAGGAAAAAGATGCAACCCGGGCAATGTTGAAAGAGGAGGTAATTCAGACACTGGAAGGATTTAAAATTAATAAAGAGGAAGTATTAGATAGGCTGTCTGTACTTCAAGTGGATAAAACACCAGGACCAGATGAGACGCATTCAAGGATACTGAGGGAAGTGAGGGTGGAAATCGCAGAGGCACTGGCCATAATTTTTCAGTCTTCCTTAGACTCAGAGGTGGTGCCAGAGGACTGCAGAATTGCAAACGTTTACACCCTTGTTCAAAAAAGGATGTGAAGATAAGTCAACAATTACAGGCCAGTTAGTTTAACTTCGGGGGTCGGAACACTTCTAGAAAAAATAATTTGGGACAAAAACAATAGTCACATGGACAAATGCAAGTTGATTAAGGAAAGCCAGCATGGATTTCATAAGGGAAAATCATGTTTAACTAACTTGCTGGAGTTTTTTAAGGAGGTAACAGAGGGTTGATGAGGACAATGCTGTTGATGGACTTTCAAAAGGTGTTTGATACAGTGCCACACAACAGACTTGTGAGCAAACTTGTAGCTCATGAAATAACAGGGACGGTAGCAACATTGATACGAAATTGGCTGAGCGACAGAAAACAAAGAGTAGTGGTTAATGGATCTTTTTCGGGCTGGAGGAATGTTTGTAGTGGAGTTCCCCAGCAATCAGTGTTGGGACCCTTGCTTTTCCGGATATATATTAATGACCTAGATCTTGGTGTACAGGGCACAATTTCAAAGTTTGCAGATGATACAAAACTTGGAAGCATTGTGAACTGTGAGGAGGATAGTGTAGAACTCCAAAAGGATATAGACAAGTTGGTGGAATGGCAGACAGGTGGCAGATGAAATTCAATGCTGAGAAATGTGAAGTGATTCATTTTGGTAGGAAGAACATGGAGAGACAATATAGAATAAAGGGTACAATTCTAAAGGGAGAGCAGGAGCAGAGGGACCTGGGTGTATGTGTGCATAAGTCATTGAAGATGGCAGGACAGGTTGAGAGAGCGGTAAATAACGCATACAGTGTCCTGGACTTTATTAATAGGAACATAGAGTACAAGAGCAAAGAAGTTATGTTGAACTTGTATAAGACACGAGTTCGGCCTCAGGGAAGTATTGCATCCAGTTCTGGGCGCTGCATTTTAAGAATGACATGACTGCATTGGAGAGTTTGTAAAAAAAGATTTACGAGAATGGTTCCAGAGATGCGGAATTTCAGTTATGAAGATAGAGTGGAGAAGTTAGGACTCTTTTTTTTTTTTCCCTTGGAGAAGAGAAGGCTGAGAGGTGATTTGATGGAGGTATTCAAAATCATGAGGGGTCTGGCCAGAGTAGGTAGGGAGAAACTGTTCCCACTCATGAAAGGATCGAGAACGAGAGGGCACAGATTTAAAGTACTTGGTAAGAGAAGCAAAAGTGACATGAGGAAAAACTTTTTCATGCAGTGAGTGGTTAAGGTCTGGAATGCACTGCCTGAGAATGTGGTGAAGGTAGGTTCAATTGAAACATTCAAAAGGGAATTAGACAGTTATATGAAAAGGAAGAATGTGCAGGGTTATGGGGGGGGAAGGTGGGGAATGGAACTGAGGGAATTGCTCGTTCGTAGCGCCAGTGCAGACATGATGGGCTGCCTCCTGCACTGTAACAATTCTGTGATGTATGTAATTGTGCTATTAAGAATTGTTTTTGCATAGCTGAAATTGCAGTTTATACCCTTGCATTAATGCACTAGCTGATGCATAAAATAAAATGAATAGCTGCTGTTTGTATTCAGCAGTATTTGAAGCAAAATGTGGATGAAAATGTTAAGTTGAAACTTATTAATTTTATCAGTTACAGACTGGTGAAATTAAATATTCTATTTTATAAGCTGGTGCTCTTCTTGAGGGATGAATGTTACTGAAACATCTTTGATCATCTAACAAGGAATCCTCAATGCACAGTTGGTAGCAAGACGCAAGTGTCTCGAGGGCAACTCTTAACCACATTTGGCTCCGAAGGCTGTCACTCAAAAGCCCACATAGGTTGGCCAGAAAATGGGCTTTGTTACTGATTTCTACCAAATGTCACCTCATACTGTTTTTGATTGGCACAGTTTGGCAGGGAGGATGGATGTATTTGTCACTGGCTGGTTAATTGTGCTGCCGGTCTTATCCTGACAGCAGGTCTTTGACTCTTAAGTGGCTCAATGCAAAGCAAATTAGCAGACTGCAGTCATATTTCTCATTTGGTATGCCCTGACTTTTTTTAAATGCAGCTCATAAATCATACTGATTGGCACTAAACAGAATGATGAAAGCTGCTTTTTAGACGGCTAGTGCAGATGAACTATCTAACCATGGTGATGTGCCATGCAAAGATATATACATCAGACCCTTTCTCTTAAGTCTTAGGAGTCTTAGAAAGCATCTTTGTGGCAACTGTTCTTAAAGAAATCTTTGAATTAAACATCTGGGTCTGTCTGCTAACTCATCAAAAATATTGAGTTATTGCTTTTAACTTAACTGTTTTGCAGTTCAGTTGTGATTCAGCAGAAAGTTGTTAATACATGCAGAACATTGTCCTGTCATTCATTCTGTCTTTGACCTGGTCATTTAATTAGTGAGTAAAATGAGAAACTACGTTGAGTTTATTTTTAATAAGTTCTCAATTTCTAACCTCCATTTTTAAGGCAAATGGATGTCTTAATGTGACAAATTTTTGCCTTTAGTACGCAACCCTTATTTTAAAGTTCAAAATTCTAACTGTTTACTTTCAAGTTATTTTTGATGCCGTCTAATTCACCCATTATATCATGGGTGGATAGTCTTTGGATTCATAGGGCGGCTTGATTCTCAAGTCATAAAATTGACTAAATATTGATGAAGTTGAACCGATAAAAGATTTGCCTTTTCTCTATCTGTGTGTTTTAATAGCTGACAATTTGGGTTGAGGATTTAATGTACCACTTAGGCAGCTCACAGTTTTGGGAAAATTCCTGTTCCCCCAGGCCAGTATTTTTTAGCCTACAGGTGATGCACCCCAGCTAATAAATGACAGTAATAAAGCTACTCTAACATCAAAAGTAGTTTTATTACTGCACCAGTAACCCAAAACTACTCGATGCCTCAAGCAATTTTATATAAAGTAAAAAATGTAAATGCACTGCCTCTCCTATTTTGTGGCCATTTTAATTTTGACTTTTTTGACCAATATATATTTTAATGGCCATTTTCCCAGCTAGTGAATAGGACAAATTCTGACAATTAACATTGCATTAACCTTCAACATAGAACAACATGCAAGCTCTGAATTCGATAAATATTAAGGGTCTTGCATTACATCAGTGCCTGTTCTGTAGTAGCTATTTTACTTAGCTAAACCAAAGCCCTAGCTAATGAGGTATCAGCAAAATCTAATTAGGAGGGCTTCTAAGTAGGATGGGCAAAGAGTTATATATAATGTATACCATGATTCTAAAGATAACTTATCACGTATGACCCAGTTGCATGTGTACTTTATCTCTTGAAATCATCCCTTCAATGCTGACTTGATATAACAAAAATCACAGGAAACTAAAAGTAACATTTTGGATAATTACCAACAAACTGGAGCTTCCTTGCCTGATCACCTTTGAGGAGTCGGAGAGTAATCAGTAACCACCAGTTTCCTAAATTAGATACAGGTCTCCTTATTTTTGCCTTTACCAGGAGGTGTGGTGGAAAGAAGGGTGGGGACACGGGAAGGATTCTGGTAAGCAACAGGCTAAGGATTGTATTTCCTAATGGACTCTTCCTGCTGCAAGCATATAAGACATACTTGAGAAAATATGTTTGTTTCTGTAAAGTGATTTTGCATAGAGTAACCAATTGATTGTAAGGTGCACATGGGTTTTTCAATGTGAAATGTTATATGTTTAGAACTATAAAAGTAATGCTATGCGTGCAAAGTTTGGTTGGAATAAAATAGTGCAACTAAAAATTAAGCAATCTAAATGGCTAAAGCAACAGGCATTAATGCATAGTAAGAGATTACATTGATCTTTTATTTCAAAGTAAATATTCCATTGTGTTTTATGTTGGAATGTGGGACTGCTGTTTGTTTAACTTCCAAGCCCTTACCTGTTAAAACCAGTGGAATGTGGTTTATTACTACAATAAAACATACATTTCCTGTCACGAGGCTGATAGGAAGCAACATAAATATCAGTTACTGTGAAAACCTGGCTTTCTGTCATAGGAAACAAAGTGCTATCGACTTCGAAAGCAAGCACTGCATTGCATATCGGATTGGGTTTCTTGTCTGAGTTAAGTCGGGGAAAGTGTGCCATAGTTTCCACTATTGAGCTTTATTTGTTCAAAGGACATGCGTGGACGTCTTGTGAGGACTGGATTGGGCTTAGTTGTGATGCCCCTTGTTATCATACTGTATGCTGATGCTCTGTCAAGGCTCACATGAATATTTGATTGAGGTAGTTGAAGGCAGCTGTTGAATGCTACCCATCAGAGTGATGGGCTTGGGCAAGGAGAAAATATGGGTAATAGCACAGGGCGAGAGTGCAAGCCAGCTTCAGCCACAAGCCTGCAACCAGCAGCACCTCCAGGAGATGTATTAGTATTTAGTGAAACAAAAACTTGGTCATGATACTCGAACAAAATTTCCTCCCAGTTTTGTCAAAGTGGAATTGCTTTTATTCTGGCTAGAGGACTTTGCAAGATCTTTTTACAGATCTTCCTTCCAGTTCACATTACCACCCTCACTGTGTCTTCCTCACAGATCTTTGCCACTCTCTCCCGATCCCACTTCTGACTCCCTAAAAAATTAGGATTCTCTGAAAAGCACTGAAATTTTTTATAAGAATATGTGGATATATTGTGCATCCTGGCATAAATTCTGGTGAGCAATAACAACAACTTATATAGCGCCTTTAAACATAACAAAACATCCCAAGACGCTTCACAGGAGCCTTATAAAACAAAACGACACTGAACCACATAAGGAGATATTAAGTCAGATGACCAAAAGCTTGGTCAAAGAGGTAGATTTTAAGGAGAAAATAAGCAAGTGAGGCATAGCGGGAAGCTGTAGACCTTTTAAGAGGCAGTTGAGCCTGGGATGACAGCACTGTTATTTTTGAAAATGCAATTGTGATTTTCATTTTCCTAGCTTGAAAGCTGTTTGTAAGTTGTGAAATTTCTTTTTCTTACTTGATTAATGATGCCATAATACAGCCCTGTAATTAAACTTGTAGCTAAATTGAGTTCATAGACTACTTTGTCACTAAGATGGAGACTGTTCAGCTTCCTCTGCTACTTTCCCCCTCCCATCACCTTATCTATCAAGCCAAGCCTCCTCCCAAGCTCCACCCTGCCCCATCTCTTGTGTTTCTTGGAGCTCCCCTGTGTATCTTTCTGATGTAGTGGTGCTTGGAGCTCAGGGTCATTTCCCGACAAGTGGACTGTAACACCGCACCAAACAGCACGACCAAAAAAGGAAAGAAGGTACCAGCCCTTCGTTTTGCAAGCTGGAACATCAGAACTATGTGTCCTGGCCTGTCGGAAGACCTTACACAAATCAACAATTCTTGGAAGACCGCCATCATTAACAAAGAGCTCAGTAGATTCAATGTGGACATTGCAGCACTTCAGGAGACACGCCTCCCTGCGAGCAGATCTCTAAGAGAGCAAGACTACACCACCTTCTGGCAGGTAGGGATCCTGAAGAACCAAGACAACATGGAGTGGGCTTCGTCATCAGAAACTCTTTGCTCAGCATGATAGAGCAACCTTCAAATGGCTCGGAACGCATACTGTCCATCCGACTGCTCACCGCCTCTGGTCCACTACACCTACTCAGCATCTATGCTCCAACACTGTGCTCCCCACCTGAAGCTGAAAACCAGTTCCATGAGGAACTCCAAAATATCATTAGTAGCATTCCCAATACCGAGCATTTGTTCCTGCTGAGGAAATTTAACACCAGGGTTGGGGCTGACCATAACTCATGGCCCTCCTGCCTTGGGTGCTATGGCATTGGAAGGATGAATGAGAATGGACAGAGACTGCTGGAGTTGTGTACCTATCACAACCTCTGCATCACCAACTCGTTCTTTCATACTAAACCCTGTCACCAGGTTTCTTGGCACCCAAGATCATGTCGTTGGCACCAGCTGGTCCTCATCGTCACAAGGCGGGCCTCTTTAAACAGCGTTCAAATCACACGCAGCTTCCACAGTGCGGACTGCGACACCGGCCACTCCCTGGTGTGCAGCAAGGTTAGACTCAAACCAAAGAAGCTGCATCACTCCAAGCAGAAGGGCCGCCCGCACATCAACACTAACGGAATTTCTTATCCACAGCTGTTACATAAGTTTCTAAATTCACTTGAGAAATCCCTTCAAAACACTCCTATCGGGGATGCAGAGACCAAGTGGGCCCACATCAGAGACGCCATCTATGAGTCAGCAATGACCACCTATGGCAAACGTGTGAAGCAGAATGCAGACTGGTTTCAATCTCACTTTGAAGAGCTGGAACCTGTCAGAGCCGCTAAGCGCATTGCACTGTTGAACTACAAGAAAGCCCCCAGCGAGTTAACATCCGTAGCACTTAAAGTAGCCAGAGGCGCTGTGCAAATGACTACTGGCAACATCTATGCAGTCGTATTCAGCTGGCCTCTGACACTGGAAACATCAGAGGAATGTATGATGGCATTAAGAGAGCTTTTGGGCCAACCATCAAGAAGATTGCCCCCCTCAAGTCCAAATCAGGGGACACGATCACTGACTCAAGCAAATGGACCGCTGGGTAGAGCACTATCTAGAACTGTACTCCAGGGAAAATGATGTCACTGAGACCGCCCTCAATGCAGCCCAGTCTCTGCCAGTCATGGATGAGCTGGACGAACAGCCAACAAAATCAGAACTCAGTGATGCCATTGATTCTCTAGCCAGTGGAAAAGCTCCTGGGAAGGACAGCATTACCCCTGCAATTATCGAGTGCCAAGCCTGCTATGCTTTCAGCACTCCATGAACTGCTTTGCCTGTGCTGGGATGAGGGAGCAGTACCACAGGACATGCGCAATGCCAATATCATCACCCTCTATAAGAACAAGGGTGACCGTGGTGACTACAACAACTACCGTGGAATCTCCCTGCTCAGCATAGTGGGGAAAGTCTTCGCTCGAGTCGTTTTTAAACAGGCTCCAGAAGCTGGCTGAGCGTGTCTACCCTGAGGCACAGTGTGGCTTTCGAGCAGAGAGATCCACCATTGACCTACTGTTCTCCCTTTGTCAGCTACAGGAGAACTGCCGTGAACAACAGATGCCCCTCTGTGGCTTTCATTTGATCTCACCGAAGTCTTTGACCTCGTCAGGAGACGTGGTCTCTTCAGACTACTAAAAAGATCGGATGTCCACCAAAGCTACTAAGTATCATCACCTCATTCCATGACAATATTAAAGGCACAATTCAGCCTCATCAGACCCCTTTCCTATCCTGAGTGGTGTGAAACAGGGCTGTGTTCTCGCACCTACACTGTTTGGGATCTTCTTCTCCCTGCTGCTCTCATGCGTTCAAATCTTCAGAAAGAATTTTCCTCCACACAAGATCAGATGGCGGGTTGTTCAACCTTGCCCGTCTAAGAGCAAAGACCAAAGTACGGAAGGTCCTCATTAGGGAACTCCTCTTTGCTGGCGATGCTGCATTAACATCCCACGCAGAAGAGTGTCTGCAGAGACTCATCGACAGGATTGCAGCTGCCTGCAACGATTTGGCCTAACCATCAGCCTCAAGTAAACAAACATCACTGGACAGGATGCCAGAAATGCTCCATCCATCAATATCGGCGTCCACGCTCTGAAAGTGGTTCAAGAATTCACCTACCAAGGCTCAACTATCACCAGTAACCTGTCTCTCGATGCAGAAATCAACAAATATACGGGAAAGGCGTCCGCTGCTATGTCCAGACTGGTCAAGACAGTGTGGGAAAATGGCGCACTGACACGGAACACAAAAGTCCGAGTGTATCAAGCCTGTGTCCTCAGTACCTTGCTGTACGGCAGTAAGGCCTGGACAACGTATGCCAGCCAAGAGCGACGTCTCAATTCATTCCATCTTCGCTGCCTCCGGAGAATCCTTGGCATCAGGTGGCAGGACCGTATCTCCAACGCAGAAGTCATCGAGGCAGCCAACATCCACAGCATATACACCCTTTTGAGCCAGCGGCACTTGAGATGGCTTGGCCATGTGAGCCGCATGGAAGATGGCAGGATCCCCAAGGACACATTGTACAGCGAGTTCGTCATTGTTAGCAGACCCACTGGCCGTCCATGTCTTCTCTTTAAAGATGTCTGCAAACGCGACATGAAGTCCTGTGACATTGATCACTAGCCAGTGATCGCCAGAGCTGGTGGACAGCCATAAAGGTGGGGCTAAAGAGTGGCGAGTTGAAGAGACTTAGCAGTTGGTAGGGAAAAAACAGAAGCGTAAGGGGAGAGCCAACTGTGTAACAGCCCCGACAACCAATTTTATCTATAGCACCTGTGGAGGAGTCTGTCACTCTAGCATTGGCCTTTATAGCCACTCCAGGCGCTGCTTCACAAACCACTGACCACCTCCAGGCACCTACCCATTGTCTGTCGAGACAAGGAGGCCAAAGATGGGTGCTTACCAAATCTATGGTCTTGAATCTCTCCAATCAGTTTTCCATCTCTACCCTGGCACTGAAATAACCCTAACCAAAGTCACGAACGATATCCTCTTGTGACTTTGACCATCGTGTATTATCTATTCTCAACCTCTCCAGAACCTTGGCTATGAGTGGTAACATCATCCTGCTCTAATTCCTTTTCTTGCTGATTTACTGCTCTTGCTTATTTCCATTCATATTGACTTGATCATAACCAGAACATCTCCAGCAATGGTCTTTCCTACCCATCCTTATACCATTACTTCCGGAGTCACCCAAATACCTTCCCTAGTTTTCCCTGCCCCCCAAATTCATCTACATGCTTCTTGTCGGTGATATGATCTGCAAGCATGGAGTCACCTTCCTCATGTATGCTGACGACACCCAGATCTATCTCGGTGCCACCTCTCTCGACTCCTCCATTACCTCTGTACAGCTTGCTCGTCACCTCTGCCCTTTCTGATCTATATTGTCTCCTGGTCCCTAATGCCTCAAATTTAAAGCTCTCATCTTTGTGTTTAAATCACCCCTCCTTATCTCTAACTTCCTCCAACCCCACAGTACCCCTCCACCCTCCCTGAACTCTCCATTCCTCTGAGGCTGGTTTCTTGTGCATTCCCCTGTGCCCCCCACTTCCTTTCCCCTGCTATCAGTGACTATACCATTCAACCGCTTAGAATGGAATTTTCTCTGTCAACCCTCTCTATCTTCTTTTAAGACCCTCCTTTAAAACCCATCATTTTTGTCACCCATTCTAATAGTTCCTTTTTTTGACTTGGCATCCATTTTTTGACTACACTTCTGTAAATTGCTTTGAAATATTTTTCTGTGTTCAAGTAACTATATAAATGCAAGTTGTTGGGAATGGCTCTACAGTGTAACCAATATTTTTGGTAAGGTTGTTTGCAAGAATTATTTCTTTTCAGTGCTTGATAGGATTAGTTATTTTCTCCTTAGACCTCTCAAAATACAAATGTGATCTTTTCCTTGTACTCTAGTATCTCCAATTTACTTTCTTGTCAGATCACCTATATGTCCATCTTGCACATCTGTACTGTTTTGCACTGACAGCTTTATGTGCTGGTGATTTGTTCAGAGCACTGATCTTGTTCTGTAAAATAGAACAACTTGTTGCTCCAAGCATACAGTACATATATTTTTCTTCTCTCTCGGGGTGGGGAAACAAAATAAACAAGTGCTTAAAAGGAATAACCATCTAGGAAAAGCAAACTGGGAGCAGCCTGCATTAAGGCGACCCAGTGTAGATGAGGTATATGTACATACTGTCGGTAACATTGGTGCAGGTCACATTACTGGTTTGTTCCACATCTGATTTTTGGATTTATGGCAATATACTTCAGTAGAATTGAACATGATGAGAAATTGTCAGTAAGCCTGATGTACCAGTGTGTTGTGCAGTTTGCTGCTTTGAAACATTTATTTTCATTGTTCAGCATATTTCAGGAGGAATCACAAATAATTAAGCACTTAAGTGTCATGCTGAAATACTGTTACTTATAGATTAGTATATTTGGTTTGTCAAAATTTTTTCTATTATGCCATATCGCTTATACATTGTAACAGTTTCTGGATATAGGGATTATTTTGAATTTTAAGGAGTCAAAACAGTGGTTTTCATTATAATAATTTCAAACGCTCCTGCATTTTATAAATTGAAAGTTAGAATTTTGGTTGACAACCTATTAATCTGCTTATACAGTTATTACATTATATAGGCAGAATAAATAGGACATGGAGCTGATTTGATGGAGCAGTATGTTACACTGAAATGCAGTACTTGTTCCATTAAATTAAAATGGCATCTCCATTAAGTATCTCGAACCTATTACTCTGTAATTAAATGAACTATGACCATTGATTTTTAGCTTCCTTTTCCCATTCATATTGAGATTGCTTGGGGAGCAGAACTGCATATCTTCCAATGTGATTAACTTTAGGTTTGGGAACTCCTGAGCATGCTGGTTTCGCATTGTATCGTATACTTCTGTTCATCGATGTTACGTCAAAATGTTTTGAGTACTGTCTCAGTTTTAAAATTTCTTCAGTTTAATAAGAAGTGACATGCTTGATGCGGTCTACTTTTTTGGTTTAGAATGTCAAAAGTTAAAGTGAATGCATTAGAAGAACTTTTGTGACTCCTTCACAATAAGGTAGTAAAGTGAGGCTTATGATTTTTTGTGCACCAAATAAATTGTTACAAGGGTATTAAGTTGAAACGTGGCAGTTTTGATTAAGTCCAAAAGCAAGAGGCAGAAAAATGTTTTTTAAAAACTAATGTTCCGCTGGAACTGTACCCCAGTAGGGGGGTGATGTCTTCAGGATCTGAGGGGAGAAAATAAATTTTAAAAAATAGTAGCTGTATATAGTCATTGCATTTCATAATCGTACGCATTCATTGCATTTTTTGGATGATCGCTGTCATTGCATTTTATAACCATATGCATTCCAATAGTAGAATAGTAGAGAAACTACTGCTATATAATCTAGGTATTTGGTGTAGCACAACCAATTCCATTCCATCTGGATTTCCAAAATTGCAGTAAATGCAAAGATTTCTTTTTTACTTTTTAACAATGTAGTTGAACAAAAGGTATTGATAGTATATTACTTGAAAACATATCACCAAAACTAAGTTATTGATCATTGCATTATCACGTGAAAGTCTTGAGCTTCAAGGTTCAATTTAATTAGAATATATAAATAAACATTATTGATTTATTTGTGCCATAATCTGATGGCTCTTTAAAATTGTCAAACATGGACTTATTTGCTGTTTCTTGACTAACCAGCATTGGCTACTTTATACATTTATCTGCTTTCATTCAGTTTCACTGTTCCTTAATAACTCTCAAACTCCTTTGGCTGACATACTGTGCCTGCCTGTCCTTACTGCAGCCTTTGAGACCAGTGATACTTAATATTTGATCTCTGTACCACTGTTTTTGTACTGCCACCTCCGAACCCCTCCCAGGCTCTTCACCTAACTTGAGCAACTGAGTTCAAATGAAACTGCCTACAATTGTCACTTTTCAAAACCCTCTCACACAATTAATGGGAACCCTTCAGTTGTTTTGCCAGTAGCACAAGGTCACTCAGTTGTTCTTGATGATAAGTATGAAGAACAGTTGCTAAAATCATTCAAATAGAAAAGTCAGCAATTCAAGCTGCACAAACAATTGTAGAAGTTGTTGCAGCTTAGCAGGGGTTAAAGATTTACTTCTGCAATTAGGACAACTTTTGGATCCCTTGGAGCTTATGCATGTCATCCAAAAAGAAATCACTTTATCCAAAACCTACAAAGGCTAGTTCACAAAATTTATTTTTTGCAGTGAGATGTTGTCGGATGGCAGAGTGAGGACAGTGGAGTCATGGTGGAGAAGTAAAACAGTGTGCTGTCAGCATATATATGGAAGCATACTGAGGGGCAGCATCTGGATGAGTAAAAGACCATGTCCAAGGAGGGAACCTCGGGTTGTCCATTGCAGAGTGAGAGCAGAAGCCATTGCAGGAGATTTTCTGACCATGTTGGAATTGACAGGTCAGGAAGCAATACAGTTGAATCACAGGAGTGAGGTGATGAAGGAGAATGGAGTGTTTGATTGCCTCAAGTGCTGCAGAGCAGTCGATAAAGATGAGGAGAGATTGGGTGTCATGACCATCACAAAGGGTATTGGTGACTTTTCTGAAATAGGAACAGAAAATGAGAAACTGTTTCCAGTAGTTCGAGGGATGATAACCAGAGGGCACAGATTTAAGATAATTGGCAAAAGAACACGAAGCAACATGAAGCATCTTTTGTTGTGATCCAGAGTACAATGCCTGAAAGAATGGTGGAAGCAGATTCAGAAGTAAATTTCAAAAGAGAATTGGATAAATATTTGAAGGGAAAAAGTTACAGGCCCCTGGTGATAAGGCAGGGGAGTGTTTGGATAACACTATCCAGCTAATTGGATAGCTCTTTTAAAGAGCCAGCAATGGCACAATGGGCTGACTGGCCTCCTGTTCTATATAGTTGTATGATTCTAAATTGTTGGCAATGCGCAGCGGATTAATCAGCATTTTTTTTTTCAAATGCTTATCCATCTGCTACACATCTCAGAACAAATGTTACGATTGAGGCGGGAGGACTGTTTATTCTAGTCTCACTTCTCCACTGGTCACAACATATTTTAAATTTGTGTGTATATATATATTCTCTCTTTCCCAGAATAGAACACACTAACCAGGTTTCTTTACTGAACAATAAAATTATCAGTTTATTACGAAACAAGACTTAACTAGTAATGAAATAAAATATAAACATTTTATTTTTAAAGTTCCTTTTTTTAAATCTTAGTCCCCGAAAAAAAAGGGATTTTTCTAAATTCAGAGCTATGTTACAGGCAAAAAAAAAAAATTACTTGGGAAGATTACTTGGCATGGACGCGGTGGGCCGAAGGGCCTGTTTCTATGCTGTACGACTATGACTCTAAGATTACTTGCTCGTTTTTGAAGAAAACAGCAGATGAGATATGTTCCAAAACTGGCATCCAGTCTAACTTCTGAGTACACATAGACAGGTCACCTGAGATCTTTTAGAACAGTTCTTTTCAGGTGTTGTTGAAAAGTAATTTAGCAGGCTTTCTGTAAATTCAGGAAATTAGATGAATTGACACAGTGGACTTCTCAGGGTCTTTAGAGGGTTTCTGGAAAACAAGCTGGGTTGTGGTCTTCTGTCCTTCCTTGACACTTATTCAGCAGGCTTGACTTTATCTCACTCCAGAAGGTAAAACACACACTGACACGCAACCCAAAAACTTGTGGGGTTTCTGCCCATCCCAGGTGTTCTCTGCTGCTACAGGACTTGTCCAATCCATGGACACTTGTCACTTCTCAGCTCCTGTTACCAGGGTTTCTGTTCCATCTTTAACTTGAGTCCTGTGACAACCAGTAACATTGTTGCCAAATCAGCTCCTTCATTGTCCTCTTGATGGGGGTTCATTTTTTTAAAAATCTGGTCCAACATTTATTCAGTTTAACTATAAATTCCTTAATATTTTTTAACAAAAACAGAATCACTTTCATAACACAAATAAAAGTATATCAACACAAACTGCTAAAAATAAGTGTTTATTTTGCTGTTTCCATGCCATCATAAAGAAACCTCTGTGACCAGGAGTCATTTACGGCACAGAAGTATGCCATTCGGCCCATCGAGACCATGCTGGCTCTCCACAGAGCTATGCAGCCAGTCCCATTCCCCGGCTCAATTCCCGTAGCCCTGCAAGTCTATTTCTCTCAGGTGGCTATCCAGCTTCCTTTTTTGAAGTCATTGATCATCTCTGCTTCCAGCACCCTTGTGGGCCGTGAGTACCAGGTCATTACCACCTGCTGCGTTCAACAAAAAAAAGTGCTTCTTCAAATTCCCCCTGCATCTTTTACCCAAAACATTCAATCTGTGCCTACTAGTCCGAGTACTATTTGTTAATGGGAACAGTTTTTCCTTGTCTAATTTATCTAAGCCTGTCATAATCTTATACACTTCTATTAAATCTCCCCACAATAGTTTTATTATGTCTGTACTAATCACATTATTTGTCAGTGGTGCTCATTTTTAGATTCCACTGTTTCTAAACTTCATTTATTAATCAGTAATGCAGATCTGTTAGCTAGCTTGTCGGAAGACAATCATTTAACAAATGTGCACATAAAGAAAATTAGGGCTTAGACTGAGTGCATTTTATATGAAATATATTGACAATTCATGTATCATGGTAGTTAGACTCATGAATAACTTAATAGCTAAAAACTCATGACAGTTGATCATAACTTAAAATTTGGCTTTGGGGTAGATAACAGTGGCTACAGTAGTTCTATTTGGTCATTAGTATATGCAACGATAGATAATGAAATTTTGTTTGATCAGGATCAGCTATTCCAATTAAAAAGGTGAATAAGTTCAGAATTAATATATAAAATGTTATGGAATCGAATATGTGAAATGACAAATGTAGGTCCCTTACGGTCAGAAACATGGTAAATTATAATGGGGAACAAAGAAATGGCAGAACAATTAAACACGTACTTTGGTTCTGTTTTCACAAAGGAGGACACACATAACCTCCCAGAAATGTTAGGGAATCAAGGATCTAATGAGAGGGAGGAAATTAAGGAAATCCGTATTAAAGAAAATAGTGCTAGGGAAATTAATGGGATTAAAGGCTGACAAATCCCCAGGGCCTGATAATCTACATCCCATGAAGTGGCCCTGGAAATAGTGGATGCATTTGTGGTCATCTTCCAAAATTCTATAGACTCTGGAGCAGTTCCTACAGATTGGAGGGTGGCAAATGTAACCTCACTATTTATATTTTTAAAAAAAAGAGGGAGAGAAAAACTGAATTACAGACCAGTTAGCCTTACGTCGGTAGTGGGGAAAATGCTAGAGTCTATTATAAAGAATGTGATAGAACACCTGGAAAGCATAAATGGGATTGGATAAATTTAGCATGGGTTTACGAAAGGGAAATCATGTTTAACAAATTTTCGGGGATTTTTTATGTGGATATAACTAGTAGAATAGATAAGGGAGAACCAGTGGATGTGATATATTTGGATTTTCAGAAGGCTTTTGATGAGGTCCCACACAAGAGGTTAGTGTGCAAAATTAAAGCACATGGGATTGGGGATAATATACTGGCATGGATTGAGAACTGGTTGACTGACAGGAAACCAAGAGTAGGAATAAACGGGTCTTTTTCCGGGTGGCAGGCAGTGACTAGTAGGGAACTGCAGGGATCAGTGCTTGGACCCCAGCTATTCACAATATATATTAATGACTTGGGTGCGTGAACTAAATGTAACATTTCCAAGTTTGCAGACGATATAAAGCTGGGTGGGAATGTGAGCTGTGAGGAGGATGCAAAGAGGCTACAATATGATTTGGACAAGTTGGGTGAGTGGACTAATGCATGGCAGATGCAGTATAACGTGGATAAATGTGAGGTTATCCACTTTAGTTGTAAAAACAGAAAGACAGATTATTATCTGAATGGGATAGATTGGAAAAGGGGGAGGTGCAACGAGACCTGGGTGTCCTTGTACACCAGTCACTGAAAGCGAGCATTCAAGTGCAGCAAGCAGTTAGGATGGCGAATGGTATTTTGGCCTTCATTGCAAGAGGATTTGAGTACAGGAATAAGGATGTCTTACTACAGTTATACAGGGCCTTGGTGAGACCACATCTGGAGTATTATGTGCCGTTTTGGTCTCCTCCTCTGAGGAAGGATGTTCTTGCCATGGAGAGAGTGCAAAGAAGATTTATTAGGCCGGTTCCTGGGATGGCAGGATTGACATATGAGGAGAGATTGGGTCGACTATTACGATATTCATTAGAGTTTAGAAAAATGAGATGGGATCTAATAGAAACCTGTAAAATTCTAAACAGGACTAGACAGGCTAGATGCAGGGAGGATGTTCCTGATGGCTGGTGAGTCCAGAACCAGGGGGTCACAGTCTCAGGATACGGGGTATGTCATTTAGAAACAAGATGAGGAGAAATTTCTTCACTCAGAGGATGGTGAACCTGTGGAATTCTCTACCGCAGAAGGCAATGGAGGCCAAGTTATTAAATATATTCAAGAAGGAGATAGATATATTAATGCCAAAGGGATCAAGGGGTATGGGGAGAAAGCGGGAACAAGGTACTGAATTAGATGATCAGCCATGATCTTTTTTGAATGGTGGAGCAGACCTGAAGGGCCAAATGGCCTACTCCTGCACCTATTTTCTATGTTTCTATGCTCATCTTCCAAGGGCATATTTGCTTTGCTTGCAGTAGAATAAACTATATGTAGAACTTGCTGAATGTACATAAATCTTTTTGGTGTTACTTCCCTTCAGTTATACAGCCAGGTTAGTTTTACAATTAAAAACCATTTCCTTTAGGGAAAGCATTTAGTGTTAGCTAGTTTTATATTTGAAGCGTGCTGCTGACGATCGCCTGACTTTGGCACCAGCATCATAGTATAAGTGTTGCACTCCTGTAAAGTGCAGCTATTGAAAATACAAGAACTCAACCTGAAGTTATAAAAATGAACTTTTCTTTTTCAAAAAAGTGAGCCATGTGCTTCAAAATGGCCACCAAATGTCACAAGACCTGGCATTGTATATTCAAATGTCTGCTGTCTGGGAAGGACAAAGGATACATTCCAAAGCAAAGAGGTATCAATTACACCCATCCTGAACCCATCAACAGACATTTTTAATTGAATGGGTTCTCCTGAAAAAAGGAGGTACGAATTAGCCACATCCTGTGCCATTGTCAGTCACCACAAGGAGGAAGATCTGTGTCTCCTAACCGAAGCAAGATGTGAGAGACTTTTTTTTAGCTTAAAAGGTAGCTCTCGGTGGGGGGGGGGGGGGCGGGGTGGGAGGTGGAGAGAGAGAGAGAGGCACTCAGGGAAAAGAATCACCAAAGCTTGTCCAGCTGGGAGAAAATCCAGCAAGCTGAAAGGAAGGCGCACTGTTGTGAATTCTACGTTTCAACTTGTGCAGCAGAGAATTGGAAGTGATCCCTGTATTCAAACTGAACTTTCAACCGACAGAGATATCTACGAACACCCCAGGCCTGTAACTGAGGAGAAATTGACCTCTGAGAAAATTCAACAGGTTCCTCTGAAACCCTACCTCACTTCAAATTGCTTACCCCTTTTCCTTTCTGTCACTTGGTTTGTTTGTGTGTGTATGCGTGTGCAGCTGCGAGAATTTTGGGATAAGGCATATTCTCAATAAATAATTAACCTTCTGTTTTAAACCTATAAGAAAACTTGTCGCTGTCTCTTTATTTGAGAAATTAAAGGGATTAAACCCTAATAACAAACACTTGCTGCGGTCAGGTGAGAGTCCAACAGTGGGAACCACCCACACCCCTCACCACGTGGCCATAACAGTAAGTGAGGTGGTGCAGTTATATTTTGGTGCTGTGGAATCTGCCTCCTGGTGTTAATTAGAAACTCCACTGACAACACGAGCGTATTAAAGCCTGGCTTGGGTATAAAATTAAAACCCGACCTGGGCCCAACCCGACAACAGCCAACCCGAACCTGACCCAAGCCAGAGTCCTTTAATTTTTTTGAATGCCTGACCCGACCCGAACCCGACACGTGTTCGGTTTGGTCGGGTAGCCAGGCTTTAGACCAGTGATCGAGTACAGATGCCAGTTGTTGTACCCGTGTTCAATTAGCATAAAGTTTTTTTAAAAAAAGAACAAACACTGATTTCAAACAGGCGAAGGCGCCTCGACCATGAGCACTCGCGGGGGAAATGTATCCACTTCAGGAAATCATGCAATGTAACAAACAAGCTTCTGAACTGTATCAAGTTTCAACGTCATTAACAAAAAAAATCTCCGCGGAGAACTCCGGATTGGGAAGTTCAATCTCCCTATTTCCAGATAATTTTAAATCCTTGGGCCAAGTACAGATTAAAGCAAGAGTTCAGTTGATGTTTCTATACTTACTGCAGTTTCTGGTATCTTCCCTGGGCTTGTCAGTTTCTCCCGGACTTGATAGATTTCAGAGTGTAAGAGGTTGGGTTAATTTCACTTGGGTGCTTCATGTCAGAACATGTAGCTGTTTCTTTCCCCTTCTTTCTCCTCTTTCCTCCCCCCACTCTTCTCACTTCTGATTCTGTTTGTCCTGATCTCTGTCCACGTCCAGCCTGACCCGACCCAAGCCCGAACTTTGGACTCGTAAGAGATACCCAACCCGAACCCAACACTTCATCGGGTCTTGTCGGGTTCAGGTCAGGTAGCCGTGCTCTAGAGCATATTACCAGATCTCCTTGCTCCAAAGGGGAATGAATGGTCATGGAAAAATGTACCTGAGTTACATTTTGAACAGTCTGGTAACGATATAACCCAGGGTTGTCCAGTCTTTTCACGTGGTGGGGGGGGGCCACATTATAATTTCTATCTTGCATAGGGGGCGGGTGAGAGAATTTCGGAAAGATAAAGGCATTAAAAATGCATTTTACTATTAATCAAAACAACAAATGTGCATTTTTGCGAAGAAGCTTTAAATGCAAAGATTAATTTATTGCCTTACTTTCTCATCATGATGTTGGACACTGATTTACTGAGATACCTGGCATTTATTTGCTTTCACCAGCAGTCAATGTTTGCCTGCACACTTGTAGCAATGTGGTCTATTCTAGATAGATGTCCATCTGTCAGGAATGAAATTGACCTACCTCGTACGCTCACTCGTGCGCTATCTCTCTGTGTCTCTCTCTGTCTACCTCCCTCCGCTGTCTCCCTCCCCCCATGCCCTCCCCCGCTCGCTCGCTGCCTGCCCCGCCCTCTATATTGGTTATATCAGTTTTGACCAACATAGAGCCTGCGGATGTATTTCAGAGATGAGAAATTTTTCCATTGTCCTCTCCTTTCAGACTGTCTTTTTAAAACATCGTGCTGTCAGTTTCACAGCTGACAGCTGCTGACATTGGGAACAGCGGCTTCCCAACTTCTGTCAGATTCGGGGTTTTCGGGCGGCCTTTTATAAAAAAAAAATGTCAGAACCCACCAGAAAGCTCAGTGTCCACCTGAAGTTGGGAAACTGCTGTTGCCGCTGTCAGCTGTGAAATTGTGATGGCGAGATGTTTTTTAAAAAAAAAAATACTGAGCAATACTAAAGCTGCTGTGCTGAGTGCTGGTGCAACTGTCGGAGGCAGGGAGAGAGAGACTGGGCAGAGAGGGGAGAAAATGGGGATGGACAGTAAATGCTGACCCTTCCCAATTACGCCCACATCCCATGAATGAATTTTTTTAAAAAGACATCATTATTTTCAAGTTTTTAACTCCCCTTTTTGATAGGGCCACCAATGCGGCAATGTAAGAGCAACCAACTATTCTTCACTGGCTCCCAGCACAACATGTCTTGCACATCATGGATAATTAAATGAGCTGATGCCGCAATATTTTTTGCAGTCAGTTCACTGGGGCACAGGTGCATGCGGCCCTCCAGGACCTTATTTGATTTTTACCATGAGTAATCTATCCTGTCATTACGGATGTTTATATGGGGTGCTTATTAATTTATATAGGAAGGAAGGCTGCATTATCAGAGGTGCTGTGTTTTGCAAGTGTCAGTAAATGAGGACACAAACCTAAAGAAGGGACAGATTTTTATGTTTGCCTGCTGGTGGACATGGATAACATTATTTGTCTGTTTATTGTGTGCAATGTTCCAAGAGTTACACTAGAGTGATGTATTTAAGAAAGGAAAAACTGGCATTTACATAGTGCCTTATTATATCCTCAGGACCTCCTAAAGCATTTCACTATCGAATTACGTTTGAAATCTGGACACTATTGTTATGTAGTGTTCCAATCTTTTTTTCTAGTTCCACTTCTCCACAGGTCACATTTTTACAAATGTTTACCCAGTTACCGATGCAGTCAATCATATACTCTACTCTTTATCCCAGAATAAAATACACTGACTAGGTTTATTTAATAAACAATAGTTAACAGTATATAATAAAACAAGACTTAACCAGTAACGAAGCAAAGCATTAACAGAGTGAAATATGAAAGTTCTCCTTTTTAAATTTTCCACATACAAACTCTCTCACTGGGGAAAAAAATACAGAAATTCTCTCTGCAGAGATCTTTTTTTAAAAAGACAAAGAATACTTTGGCCAAATATTTGCTAATTCTTGAAGCAAAAAGAGAAGATATGGAAAGATGTCAGCTGTCCCTTTTTGGTCTGGCATCCCAAATACACGTAGATGGCTGTCACTGGGGTCTTTCTAGAGCAGTTCTTTTCAGGTGACGTTGGGGATCAGTTTGGCAGGCTTTTCAGGAGAAATGCAGCATTGATTTCTCTTTCTTGCACTTGATTTTCAGGAAGTTCTCGGAGATGGAAGAGGGTGAGCTGATGGTGGCTGCTCTCTTGGCTGGTTTTCTCCAACTGTCCTCAAAACAGTTCGTACCCCAATACACTGTCCAAAGCGAAACCAAGAACAATATCTCGAGTCAAGCCTCCTGACCCCTGTAAATCTTGACCTGTCACTTCTCTGTAAACATCTTCCCAGCCCATCAAGGTTTCTATTGCTTATTGCTTAAAGCACATGTCTAAAAACAGCCTTGCTGGAAGTCAACATCTCCGTGTCCTTTCAATGAACTGTCAACAACAAAGCAAAGTCCAGCTTCTATTAAATCTTCAACCTTCCAATGAATCCATCTTCATGATCTAAATATAAGTCCTCAAAAACATATACTTAACAAAAAATATAGAAGCACTTTCGTAACAGTAGGCAAACATGGCTGACAATTTGTGCACAGCAGGGTTTCACAACCAGCAAATGAGATGAATGAACAGACAATCCCCTTTTTGGTGAAAAGAGCAGCTAGGACACAAGAAAAAAAACTCTGCTGTTCGAATAGTAGGTTGGGATCTTTCCCTCAGTACTGAAGAGTCATTATGGGCTAAGTTCACACTGTGGCTTTACCTCACAAACGTTTGACTTTCTGGCAAATGCTACTACTAACTATTCCAAGTGGACACAACTACATTTCCATGAATGAACTGGTCAAAGAAATAGGAACTAAATCTTGAGGGATAGCCAATCACCACCAGAGGAAATACTTTGCACAGTACTCTTGTTTAATTTTATAAGAAAAGTAGCATTGTAGTGGTTTTTGTTAGTAAGGATTAATGATGACATCAAGCTTTGCTTTCACTTGATTTAGATTCTGCTGCAATTTCTGTTTTGCTCAGTGTTCTGGACAAGATCTTCTAATTGCCATTTCAATGGCAGTGTCAACCCATTCATTTTAAACAGGTTAACACTTGTGTTAAAATAACACTGATCAGAAAATGTATGTTTGTTCCTTGCATGTTTGTTTTAAAACTCGGTAAACTTGAGCAACATATTTTGTAGAATGGAGTTAGAAAGTTAACTCTTGAGGAACATGAAAAGTTGAAAATGTGGAAAAATAGAATATTGCAAGTTAAAAATGACATTTGTCAAAGATTCTGGACTCCTTCTTATGCCCAGAACATCACACAGTTTAGTTTAGGGCCAGTCAAAAACTACAGGTACAGTTAGGAATTGACTGCATTAACTCCAAATACTTTTACTAAAGTTTTTTTTTTAAAAACTCAAATCCAATTGTCCTCAAAAATTAGGCTTAAAGTTTCCTCAAATTGGAGGTACCCTTTTAAATTCCTGTTCTTTGTATATTGTCTTAAAAGTAGGTTCAGAGCATTGGGAATTGGTTAGCCTGTTTCATATCCTCAGTGGACAAATATCCTGTGGTTTAGAATGTAAAGATGTGGAAGAAAATATCTTACAAATTGTGGGTAGGGCCTTCCCGACTGCAAAATGGAAATATGTATCTTGTCAGTTAGACTCATTGCTAATTTTCTGTTTGCTTCTAAATAATAATTGTGGTGCTTGGAAAAATAATTCCAACAAGAAATTATATGTAGTAAAACACTTGCTTGTAGTGATATGAAATTTACCATTAATTGTAATCACTGTGTGCTGTATGCATTCAACCCATTCGATTTGGTGGGAAATCTTAACACGCATGGTTTGGCAGCTGTAAGAAAAGGCAAATCCTTCCTGCCTTGTCTACTTACAAAGTTAGTTGTGAATTTACTATGATGGTTAATGCACAATTTCGTATCGTGCTTTGAAAAATTAGTATCAATGGTTGAGTATTTTAAACTGTAAAATGTTGCATGTTCCAGGGTGGCAACATCCAGGGAATTTATTGAAAATACATTGATCATAACTATGCATAAGTACTTTTCATGAAACAAAGGCATATTGTATGCCCTGAGGGGGCTGGAAGATGTAGATGTAAATACAAGACTGATCTGAAATTTAAATGCTTTCATACCATTTTTAAACTGAAATTCCAACATCAGGAAAAGTAGCAAATTATGTATGTAAATCCACCAGCATCAACTCACTGTCAATCTAATGATGGTGATGTGAACTGCTTCTCAGTATTTTCTAATTGTAGCATTGTTTACACATGGCATTGTATAAGCAATTCTGCATTGCTGGATTAACAGAATGGACTATCAACCCAGTATGAAAATCCATATTTCATTGGGGCTAGTTAAATTTTGCTGCAGCTGGAGCTACAGGAACGTTACAGCTCTGCTTTATCTGAACTACATCCAGCCTTATCTCTCCATCTCCCATGATCCGATGACACTGTAGTGGTATGACAATGTATTGCATGATTATAATCCCCAATAATTCATCTTTTCATATACATTAAAGGTATTAAAAACTAAGTATAGGCTTATTTTGGTACTGAACCAAAATAGAAAGTTCCCTCATCAAAGAATACAGATATTTGTTCCAGTTGCTAAATTCTTGCAAACAGCACAAATGCACATTCCAGTAACAGTTGTGAAACTAAAAACTTTGTGCAAGAGGAGAAGACACAAAAAAACCAAGGCTGTTTGGTACCATTATGGGACAGAATTAATTATATTCTATCAGCTAGAGGTAGTGGAAGTCATATTGTACTTGTACAATATCTGAGTATGTTTAGTATTAATTGCTGGGGTGTTTTCTAAAACTGGCAGTCCCCATTCAAATTAATATATAAAACTGGCGGGCAGATCAAACTGCTGTTCTTGTTGTCTTAACAAAAGCAATTAAGTGATTTCTCAGTTTTTGAGAGAAGCGTAGTACAGTTGCTGGAAGAAGTTCCTGTAGTTCATACATTACCGTTTCAGTCTCCCATGCATTTGCTTGTACGTATAGAAATAATGTGCATTTATCTAATCATCATTGCCATTAACAGTCAGATCATAAACCACCCTGTTTTTCCCAATTTGTATTCAGTCAATAGAGGGAGAAAAATCACACCGTTTCTAAGTGTTTT
This sequence comes from Heterodontus francisci, assembly GCF_036365525.1. Classification (NCBI taxonomy): domain Eukaryota; kingdom Metazoa; phylum Chordata; class Chondrichthyes; order Heterodontiformes; family Heterodontidae; genus Heterodontus; species Heterodontus francisci. Next base: position 38,231,912 of record NC_090390.1, on the reverse strand, counting down.
TGTTAATTTTTTTTTTAAATCCTAAATTGAATAGAGTTTACCCCTTTGAGGACTAGAACAACATTTTACCCGAATAATGACGTGTATTATAGTTCACCTTTACATTTGTTTGGAATACAGTTCAGTTCTGTATCAAAAGCATCGTAATCAGTCTTGAGTGACAAAAAGCCAATTGGGATACTTTGTAAATTAAAGGTGTTTTGTCCTGAAAGGATTAAATATTTTTTATATGTATTAATGTAACTGCACTTTGCTCTTAAGCTGATTTTGCTTGATCCCTTACTTTTTCCAGGGAAAGGTAGCCCAAACAGCATGCATGTCAGCCTGTAAACACCTATCCACATCTCTGATGCAAATGCTTCTGGATGCTGAGGTGAAGCAGATAAGCATGGGAGCCATTCAGCAGTTCAATCTGGATGTCATTCAGTGTGAATGTAAGTAGAACTTATTTAGCCTAATGGAGTTGAACAAGTGATTTTAACCTCATTAATTTGATCAAACAGAGTTCATGCTAATGCCATATGTGAGTAAATCTGTTACCAGAGTTGAAAAGCTTGCAGGCTTACGTGATCTCAGTAGCAGGCGTGAGTACATATAATAATGCAGCTTTATTACTCTGGGACAGGGTAGTGACCTACCTAATGGGATTCTTTTTCATCTATTTACTATAAAAATAAATATGATTGCTCTAAATGCAGACAACATCTGGTGTTCTGAAGAGGATAATATCAGTAGAAAATTCTTTTTTTTTTCCAGAGGTTGATCTCCTGTGGCATTGCTCATGTATCTTCCTGTGATATTTTCTCTGCCTTTTAATTTTTGTGTCACTCTGTCCCTCTCTCTGTTTACCCCCATTGTTTGTCAATCTGTATGCCTGTCACACCGTTATATCATTGTTGTGTCCATCTTTCTGTTTGTGTATGACTTTTTCTCACACTATCTGTAAGAGTCTCCTTACTTTGTGGATATCTATCACTTTGGTAGTTTTTATGGCCACGGCAAACAGAAGAGGGTTGTGAATGCAGGATTATAATCCATCTCCTGAATGTATCACCAAAGCCTGCTCCCGAGTGTTGTAAGAAGGAACTGCCACTTGATGTCCAAGAAGAGTACAAGGGCAGATGTATTGGTGCTGTTACATGGTCCGCCACATTTAACAGCTCTCTGGTGGTGTCCCTTGGGACAATCTCATATAAATCCTGTCTGGTTTGTGTGGAGCAGCCCACAGATGACCGCGTCTAGTCTGAAGGGTAAAATCTTGCTGAGTCAGTATTGAGGAGCAATACAGGTCTTTCGAATGTGCACTTGACCCTTACATTTTTTAAAATATATTTATGTAATTGTGACTACCCTGAAAGTGTCTGTAGCAAATAGTGTAAGAGTTTCAGTGGGGGGAAAAGTGTGAGCTCTGGAAATAGCGTTTTGTAGAACTTGGCAGAATAGCCATCAGGCCTCGAGGTTTTCCCAAGTTGGAAGATCTTTACTGCTGGTTGAAGTTCACTGGCTAAAAGCAGGAATCTGTGTTTTCTTAAAGTTTGTGGAGGGGCAGGTTGGATAGGTATTGTGCAGTTTCTTGTGATGTGAATGGCATTCAAGGGATAGGGGTGAGGTGTAATAGTTTGCAATCTGTGTTTATTTAATAGGGTCTGAGGTGAGGTTACCTTTAGCGTGCTCTGTTGAGCATTTGCTGCTGAAGGGTGTATGTGAGGAGTTTCCCCAGCTTGTCAATCTATTTGTAGTATGTGGCTTTGATATACCGGAGGAGCTTTTCAGCACCCATTAATAGAGTCTATTTAGTTCCTTATGTCCTGCATCTGCACCTTTCATGCTCTCCATTCAATGCCTTTTGTGATCAGTTTCTAAATTCTTTACTTTTTGTTCCAGGTCTCTCTGGGTCTGCAGCTCTTCATGCTTTTTACTGGCGGTGAATGTGATGTTATGACCCCTGAGGACTGTTTTGGTACTTTCCCACTATAGTATGAAGGAGGTGGAGTTCAGTGTAGGGAGGTATGAGGTCATCCACTTCAGATCCAAGGAAGACAAATTGGAATATTGTCTTCATTCTATGAAGCTTCAAGCAGTGAAGGAGCAAAGGGATTTTAGGTGCCAATGTATACAAATCACAAAAAACTACTGCACAGGTACAAAATCTAATCAGAAAGGCTAATGGAATGTTGATCTTTATCTCAAGGGAGTCGCATCACAAAAGTGAGCAAGGACTGCTTCACTTTTACAGAGCCTTGGTTAGAACCCATCTAGAATATTGTGTTTTTAGTTTTGGGCACTGAACCTCAGGAAAGATATATTGGCCTTGGAGAATTATACCAGGGCTTAAAAGGTTTGAAATTATGAGGAGAGGTTGCATTAAAAACTCAGTTTTGACAGTTGAGGGGTGATTCAAAGTAATTAAAGAAAGAACAAACTTGCATTTATACAGTGCCTTTCACAACCTCAGGATGTCTGTGTTCTACAGCTGATTAAGTACTTTTAAAATGCAGCCACAGTTGTAGGGAAAGGTGTCAGATACTTTGCACATATCTAAAAGCAAAATACTGCAGATGCTGGAAATCTGAAATAAAAACAAATTGCTGGCAATACGCAGCAGGTCAGGCAGCATCTGTGGAGAGAGCAGCAGATATAACAAGGACTAACAAGGCAAGGGAATATACAATGGATAATAGCACCCTTGGAAGTACAGAGGGTCAGAGGGACCTTTTGTGTACTTATCCATAGATCACTGAAGGCAGCAGCACAGGTAGATAAGGTGGTTAGGAAGGCATATGGGATACTTGCCTTTATTAGCCGAGGCATAGAATATAAGAGCAGGGAGGTTATGATGGAGCTATGTAAAATGCTAGTTAGGCCACAGCTGGAGTACTGTGTGCAGTTCTGGCATAGAAAGGATGTGATTTCACTGGAGAGGGTGCAGAGGAGATCCACCAGGATGTTGCCTGGGCTGGAGGGTTTCAACTATGAAGAGAGACTGAAAAGGCTAGGGTTGTTTTTCTTAGAGCAGAGAAGGCTGAGGGGGGGACATGATTGAGATATACAAAATTATGAGGGGCATTGATAGATTAGATAGGAAGAAACTTTTTCCCTTAGTGGAGGAGTCAATAACCGGGGGCATAGATTTAAGGTACGGGGCAGGAGGGTTAGAGGGAATTTGAGGAAAAGATTTTTCACCCAGAGGGTGGTTGGAATCTGGAACACACTGCCTGAAGAGGCTAAGAAGTATTTAGATCAGCACTTGAAACACCATAGCATGCAAGGCTACGGGCCAAGTGCTGGAAAATGGGATTAGAATAGATAGGTGCTTGATGGCTGGCACAGACACGATGGGCCTGTTTCTGTGCTGTATGACTCTCTAATATTTCAGGTCTGTGCCCTTTCATCAGAACTGGCAAAGCAACTGGAAGCTCGGGGTCATGCTTTCGGACTGAGCGGAGATATTCCGCAAAGCGGTCACCTAATCTGCGTTTGGTCTCCCCAGGGCAGAGGCGAACGCATTGTGAGCAGCGAATACAGTATACTAAATTGAAAGTGCAGGTAAATCGCTGCTTCACCTGGAAGGAGTGTTTGGGGCCTTGGATGGTGAGGCGAGAGGAGGTAAAAGGGCAGGTATTACACCACCTGTGACTGCATGGGAAGGGGACGAGGTGTTGGGGTGATGGAGGAGTGGACCAGGGAGTTGTGGAGGGAACAATCCCTTCAGAATTCTGGGAGGGAGAGGAAGGGGTGAGGGCAGAACTGTGGGAAATGGGTTGGAAACGGTTGAGGGCCATGTCAACCACAGTGGGGGGTGGGGGGGGAGTCCTCAGTTGAGGGAGAAAGGAAGACCTGTCAGAAGCATTGTTGTGGACAGTTGCATCATCAGAACAGATGTGTCAGAAACGGACCGTCTACATTGGGGAGATCAAAGACAGATTGGGTGACCGCTTTGCGGAACACCCCCGCTCAATCCAAAAGCATGACCCCAAGCTTCCGGTGCTTGCCATTTCAACACACCCCCCTGCTCTCATGTCCACATTTCTGTCCTTGGCCTGCTACAGTGTTCCATTGAACATCAACGCAAGCTCGAGGAGCAGCACCTCATCTTTTGATTAGGCACTCTACGGTCTTACGGACTCAACATTGAGTTCAATAATTTTCAGAGCATGGCTGGCCTTTTTTATATTTTATTTTATTTCTTTTTAAACCATGTGCCTGTTTTCCATGTTTGTGCTTTTGGAAAGAGCTGCTCATTACTCTGTCTTTGTCTTTCACCACAAGCATTAACACTCTCTTTGCCTTGACATCTTTGTTATCTAATCACTCCTGGCACACCTTTTTTTTTTTTTTTGTTCTCTTCCCCACCAATCACTGCACCGCCCACCCCCCCTCCCAAAACCTTCTCTTCCTTAAAACCTAATTCTTTTCTAACCTTTGCCAGACCTGAAACGTTAACTTTGCTTCTTGCTTCGCAGATGCTGCCTGACCTGCTGAATATTTCCAGCACTTTCTGTTTTTATTACTTTGCACATATCACTGCAGCAGTTCCTCAGGGAACTACTGGTCCAAGGCCCAACCATTTTCAGCTGCTTAAGCAGTGACTTTCCCTCCATCTTAAGGTTAGAAGTGGGGATGTTTGCTGATGATTGCAGGTTGTTCAGTTCCATTCTCAACTTCTCAGATACTGAAATCGTTCATGTTAATTGTGTGTCAGTGGTTTGTTTATATGCAGGTGAAGGGTGTTAATTGGGGTTTTAGTTGAGCACAAATAAGCAGACACTCACTGGGACTGGGGGAGGTTTTGACTGAGGAGCTACATGTTTGTAATCCTTTTATTTTGCACAATAAATGTGAAACTGAGTAAATATAAGCTCCATTATCTTTCCATAACAAGCTTTCTGGAATTTAACATAGTAGCAGAGGATGGCTGCCTAAAGCTGAAGGTTGGAAAATAGGAAATTTTTTTGGATAGAAAACTAAAATCTCAAGGGCTATTGTGAAAAATATGGCAGAAAGCAAGTGCAGATTGTCAGGGTATGATAATCCTGTAGTGTTTTCAGAGTCTAAACCATATGACCAGTGGAAGAATGAAGTGGATATGTGGACACGGGGTTACATGACTACCAAAAAGGAAACGAAGAATGGCCTTGGAATTGTCACTTCTGACCAAAAGTAAAATCAGAAGTAAAATGTTTTCTGAACTGGATGCTGGTCAGTTGAATACTGATGAAGGGTTGCATCTTCTGTTAGAATTTTTGGATGAAATTTACAAGAAAAATGACCTACTGAATGCGTATGAGGCATGGTCCGACTTTGATAGATTTTGGAAAACAATGGAGGAACATATCATGGACTTTAACAGACAGTATAAAAGATTGAGGAAGTTCAATTTGGAGATATCTGGTTCAGTGCTAGCTTTTTTAAATTGCTAGATTGTGCTAGGGTGTCACATATGGACAGGCCCCTGGTTCTAACTGGGGTTCAGTTCTTGGACAAAGACTCGCTGTTGGACAAAATGTCCATGGCCTTAAAAAAAAAAAAAAAAAAAAAAAAAAAAAAAAAAAAATTCCTGGGGAAAGTCATTTCCCGTAGTCCTGGTAGAACAAGCGGGGTATTCTCCGGTGACACAAATGATAGAGGACTCAATGTTTACAAGATTTAGAAATAATTCGGGTACTGGAAGCAGGCCAAAGTACAATGGAAGAGTTAAAGACAGGAGGAATAAGGATGCAAGCACCTTTAGCAGGTCTGAATATTACAGCGGAAGACAGAATTGAAACAGCAATCAAAGGCAAATGAATCCAGGAATGCCCAAGGAACAGTTAATAGGTGCTGCAGATGTGACTCGAAGTATCATTATGCAATGAACTGCCCTAAGCGGAGGGGCGGAGTGTTCGAAATAACACGACGCAGAGAATTGAGGCAGAAGAGGAAGCTACTGATGGATCTGAAGGAATTGTACTAGTCACAAGGAATTTTAGTCCTGTGATGAATGTGTTAGTTGTGGATTTGTTCAACTGTGCGGTACTGGATAGTGCTTGTACGTCGACATTATGTGGAACTGATTTGGTTACAGTGTTATCTGGATTCACTCAGTAGTGAGGATCGACACAAGGTGAAGGAGTATAAAAGTACCACCAGCTTTAAGTTTGGTGATGACAACACATTGAAGTCACTGAAGAGAGTAGTAAACCCATGTAAAGTAGCTGGGGTAAGCCACTTTATTAGTACTGATGTAGTCTCCAGTGAGATACCTTTTATTCTTGAGTAAGCCTTCAATGAAAAAGGCACAGATGAAACTTGATATGGAGCATGATCAGGCATTGGTTTTGGGAAGCCAGTGAATTTGCAATTTACCCAGTCAGGGCATTATTGTATACCCTTAGCAAAACCTGATATTTCTAGTCAGAGTGTTAGAGAAGTATTGATGGCATCAGGTGTTACAAATCAGAGATAAAAGGCAAATTGTCTTAATGTTACACAGACAATTTACTCACCCTTGTCAGAGATTAAAAACCCTACTAAAAGATACAGGTGTGATTTGAAGAGTATATGAGGATAATAGAGATAAGTGAAAAGTGTGAAATTTGTAAAAAAGTATCGGAGGACACCATCACATCCTATTGTCAGTCTTCCATTGGCACGTGACTTTAACAACGTAGTTGTCATGGATTTAAAGGTATGGGACAAAGACAAATATTTTCATTCTACATTTTATAGACCTAACAATGAGATTTAGTCTTTCGACAATAATAAATAGTAAGGACAAAAGGGTGATTATAAACAAAATTATGGAGAAATGGATAGGGACTGGGCTTGGGGCACCAGCTAAGTTTCTGACTGATGGAGGGGAATTTGCCAATGACAAGTTCAGGGATATGTGTGAAAACATGATTATGGTTATGAATACTGCAGCTGAAAGTCCTTTCAGCAATGGACTTTGTGAAAGGAATCACGCAGTGTTTGATGAAATGTTACACAAAATCTTAGCTGACCAGCCAAACTGCAAGTTGACAACTGCCCTGGCATGGGCGGTTCATGAAAAGAATTCACTTCAGATGGTTGGAGGATATAGTCCCTATCAATTGGTCTATGGGCAGAATCCCAAATTGCCTTCTGTACTGTGCGAGACTCTTCGTGCTCTAGAAGGTACTACAATTAGTTCCATTTTTTTACTACACGTTTGAATGCTTTACATCCAAGGAGACTGGCTTTCATCAAGGCTGAGGTCTCTGAGAAAATTCGCAGAGCTCTGAGGCATTGTATAAGGCCATCTGAGGCAGAATTTAGTTCAGGAGATTTGGTCCAATATAAAAGGGCGGCGCAGTGGTTAGCACCGCAGCCTCACAGCTCCAGCGACCCGGGTTCAATTCTGGGTGCTGCCTGTGTGGAGTTTGCAAGTTCTCCGTGTCTGCGTGGGTTTCCTCCCACAGCCAAAGACTTGCAGGTTGATAGGTTAATTGGCCATTATAAATTGCCCCTAGTATAGGTAGGTGGTAGGGAAATATAGGGACAGGTGGGGATGTGGTAGGAATATGGGATTACTGTAGGATTAGTATAAATGGGTGGTTGATGGTCGGCACAGACTCGGTGGGCCGAAGTGCCTGTTTCAGTGCTGTATCTCTAAACTAAAAGAGAGGGCCATAGGGAATGGAAGGGCCCTGGTAAGGTAATTGATCGGGATGGTAAGATGGTAGTTATTGAGCATGGAAATCAAACTGTTCAGGTTCATTCTTCATGATTAATCTGGGTTGATTACAAAATCTCAGAATCTGAGCAGCTGATAGAGGGAAAAGAGGCACCTTGTATCCGAAATACTCATGTGTTTTGTGATGAAGGTCCTGAGGCACAGATAAAGAGTTGGATAGTAATGAAACCGATCATGATGCTCAGGAAAGAGCTATCTCATCCAAAGGCCAATTGCCTTGAGTAGGTACTCGAGTGACATATGTTCCAGAGGCGTCTGATAAATGGAGGGATGCAACAATTGTGGGGCGTGCAGGAAAATCTACAGGCGAGTTTAAATATTGGTTAAATGTTCAAGATGATGACCAAGAAGCAAGGTCCATGGACTGGCAGAATGGGGTGAAAGAGTGGAGGGTAAGAAAGCGCAGTGCAAGTTTTGATTCTTGTATGCGGAGGAGATCACGTACTGGAGAAAGAGCCTTCGAGAAAGTGCGAGGGCGATCTTCTAGCAGTAGTTCCAAAAGACATCAAAGTGCTTAATAGAGGCCATAGTTTGATTCCACAGTGAAACGAAGGCTAGAGGGCAGTCTCGGAATAGAACTAGAAGTCCTCATGATTGTGAAGTTTTAGTGGCTGCCAATAAACTTGAGGATAAACTAATAAGAGAAGCAAAGCATAAGGAATTAGAGAGTTGGAGAGAGTTTGGAGTCTATTCTGAGGTACCAGATAGGGGATAGCTGACCTTGTCACATGATGGATTTGTACTGAAAAAGTCATTCCTGATGGATCTTATAAGGCTAAAGCGAGGTTAGTTGCAAGGCGTTTTGAAGAGCGTCTGGGGGATAGCGGTGTTAGAGTGGACTCTCCTACAGCTGGAAAAGTAATCTTGAAAATCTTTTTCTCTCTTTTGGCTACATATTTATCGGAATGTAGATCCATTGACATTTCTGCAAGGTGATACTTTTCAGAGAGAAGTGCATCTGAAACTACCTAAAGAGGCAGCTGATACAGAAGAAGAATTATAGAAACTGAACAAATACGTCTATGGCATTAAATTATGCTTCCAGGGTGTGGTATTTCTCAGGGAGATCTGCTTTGTTGAAAATTGGTTAAAAGCAGATCCTGCAATGTTCTATTGGTATCATAAAGGGAAACTTTCAGGCAGCTTCATGATGCATGTTGATGATTTCTTTTGGGATGGTACTGTGAATTTTGAGAAATATGTTATTAACAAGATTAGGGCAGAATTTAAGATTGGGAGTCAGGCTTGTGGGACCTTTAAATATATTGGTTTAGATATTAAGCAGACTAAGTCTGGAATAAGATTGAATTAACAATCCTATTTATAGAGTGTTACTCCCATCCCGATTAATCGTATTAGGTCATCACAGAAAGATGATCTATCTAAAGCAGCGATTTGAGCAATTGCGAAGCCTCGTGGGTCAATTAAACTGGTCGGGCTCTCAGATTAGGCCTGATGCTAGTTTTGATACGTTGGAGTTAAGCACGATGATGAAACTTCCAAAAGTTGAGAATGTTTTAAGGGCAAATAAAAGTTTGAAAAACTAAATCTGGAGAAATGTGTACTGACGTTCCCATCCTTAGGTGACCCAAAGAACATGAAGCTAATAATGTTTTGTGATGCTTCACATACTAATCTTGCTGATGGGTATTTGAGTGCAGCTGGCTTCATAATATTTCTGATGGGTGAAAATGGGAAATGTTCTTTAGCTTGATGGCTAAAAAAAATAAAACTAGTTGTTAAAAGCACGTTAGCTGCCAAAACACTGGGTCTTGTGGAGGCAGTGGACATGGGGTTCTATTTGTCATATTTTGGCTGAAATTCTGAAAAAGGGACATCCTGAAGATAGGATACCCATTGAATGTTATGTGGATAATCGTTCTCTGTGGGACGATATACACTCAACAAAAAGTATAAGTGAGAAAAGACTACGTATTGACCTTGCTGAATTGAAACAAATGCTGGAAAGAAAGGAAATCTCCAAACTTAAATGGGTGGATGCAAGTCATCAGGTATCCGATTGTTTCACAAAAAGAAATGCGAATACAAATAAATTTAGAGATGCTCGAGGAGGGGCGTCTTGCAATAAAAAAAACTTTGTACCTGATATAGAATTTATTTTTTTAATTTGGAATATTCTTTGAGCATGTTAATACTTTGTGCATAATATGGAATTTATTTTGAAATGTTCGAGTGTGTTAATCTAAGTTGTATTATAAAAGAAAGAAGGGAATCTGTTAATTGTATGTCAATGGTTTGATTATATGCAGGTGAAGGGTGTTAATTGAGGTTTTAGTTGAGCACTTATAAACAGACATTCACTGGAACTGGGGGAGGTTTTGAGTGAGGAGCTACATGTTTGTAATCCTTTTATTCTGCACAATAAATGTGAAACTGAGTAAATATAAGCTCCAGCATTATCTTTCCATAACAAGCTTTCTGGAATTTAACAGTCCATGCCCACATGCAGCAAGACCTGGCCAACATTCAGGCTTGGGCTGATAAGTGACAAGTTACATTCATGCCACACCATCACCAATAAGAGAGAACCTAACCATCTCCCCTTGGAGTGATCAGAAACTTAAGTGGACCAGCCTTATAAATACTGTGGCTACAAGAGCAGGTCAGAGGCTGGGAATTTTGGGATGATTATCCATCCAGGACAAAACAGCCCACTTGATTGGCACCCCATCCACCACCTTCAACATTCACTCCCTCCACCACCAGTGCACAATGGCAGCAATGTGCCTTCTGTAAGATGCAATGCAGCAACTCGCCAAGGCTCCTTTTGACAGCACCTAAATAAGATCGAGGCCAGTTAGGAGTGTAAACAGGAAGCATTTTTCACAAAGGATAATTGAAAGGATAATTTATCTCCCTCAAAAGGTTGTGGATTCTAGGTCAATTGAAATTTTGAAGCCGGATTTAGATTTTTGGAGAGAGAAACAGAGTTGATGTTTCAGGTCATTGGCTTTTTGTCAGTTCTGATGAAAAGGGCAATGAGCTGAAATATTAACTCCATTTCTTTTTTTTTTATTTAGAGATACAGCACTGAAACAGGCCCTTCGACCCACCGAGTCTGTGCCGACCATCAACCACCCATTTTATACTAATCCTACACTAATCGCAAATTCCTACCTCATCCCCACCTGTCCCTATATTTCCCTACCACCTACCTATACTAGGGGCAATTTATAATGGCCAATTTACCTACCAACCTGCAAGTCTTTTGGCTGTGGGAGGAAACCAGAGCACCCGGAGAAAACCCACGCAGACACAGGGAGAACTTGCAAACTCCACACAGGCAGTACCCAGAATTGAACCCGGGTCGCTGGAGCTGTGAGGCTGCGGTGCTAACCACTGCGCCGCCCCTCCTCTCTTCACAGATGCTGTCTTATCTGCTGAGTATTGCCGGCATCTGCAGCAGTGCTCCCTTTAAAATTTAGTGCTTGTGCGTGGCCTTTTTTTTTCAGTGCGTGGTCCCTTTAAATTTTTTTACACGGCCGCAAACATGCATTATTTATTGAGAACAAGGCCTTATGGTATCCTTCAGGCTGCTGCTCACCCGCGCAGCTTAGTGGGACCATTGATCCTCAGTATTTTGCTTTTGAGAGATCAATTTTGGTAGCTAAGGGTATCCAGGGATGTGGAACCAAGGTAAATGGAATTGAGGTACAGATCCGCATGATCTAATAGAATTGTTCTATATAATACAGCAGGCAAATTTAGTTGGAAATGTGGTAAGTATTCCAGATTGCCAAACAAAGCAGTGTTGATGCTGCCATGCCCACGTAGCCATAGCAACCTAGGGAAATTGTTGTCAAGCAGACAGTCTGAAATCTGTGGAGCTCTGAGACCAGCTAGATTTGATCTGGCTATTCTTGGAGTCTGGAGCTACCTTGATTGCACTGCATTGGTTCATATGGAAGGTCTGTCAGCTGTCCTAGGGAGTGCATGGGTCCTTACGGTTTTTTTATTCTGGGCAGTGTAGAGGTTTACTGGGAGGAACAAGTAATCTGAAGTTAGAAAGGATGGTGGCCTCATTGTGGTTTGTGTAGCAAAGACTGCCAGTAGGGTTGTTGAGAGCAAGTACCTGTGCTTAGCACTGCTCACTTTCGGGTAAGGAACTGCCAGTGGGAGTCAAAGTTATACAGCACAGAAACAGGCCCTTCGGTTCATCGTGTCTGTGCCAGCCCTGCACTGTAGAGGGTCTGGCATAGTTGGATATCTCCAGCTTTGCTGGCAGATGATATGTGGGGATGTGTCTAGAGCTAGTGCTCAGTTGTTTCAGGGATTGTTTATACTGTTGGCTACTGTGCTATGATTGAGTATGAATGTTGAACCAGTTTTGGGACTACTTGGTTTTGCTCTTGGACTGAATCGATTGATGCTGTTGAGTGTCAGGGCTGGTTTCCTCATTATTCTCTGCATCATGGTGCTTCGTAGTCTGAAATGCAGGGAGTTTTTTGGGGGGGGTGCGGGGGGAGGGATGCCTTTTTTATGTTTCTCCTTAGATGGACTTTGTATAGTGCAGTACTGGGACGTTTTCCAGCAATTTTGAATTCCACAGAGAATGATCTGGTGGGAAACACTGCTGTGGTCGGCATCCCCTGATTAGGCTATTGAAAAGGTCATAGCATAGATAATGGCCTCTTCCTTTATTTTATTCTCTTGATTCTACCTTTCATTGAATTCTTTATTTTTTTCCCTTTCAGTTACACAATTCCTACTTTGCACAGCAGTAGCTGGCCTTTTGTTATCATAACCTATCTGCTGAGGCCTTTTTTTGAACTTGTTTCACTCTGCTGTATCTTGATTCTCCCCCTCCTTTTATCTCCTCTCCTTCACTGTTTCAATGAGTTTACCTTTTTACTTTTGTCTTCCCCTTCAATCTTCTCTTCCAGTGATCACAGTGTAGGTGAGCGAGCGATAATGCTTCAGTCAGAGGTTTGGGGCTTTTGGAGTTTCTTTCTTTCAAACATAGCAGCCCTTCTGCATACTTACTGCAACAGGAGATGTGGAGGAACTGATAGAGGCTTAAGTCAGGATCCATCGTTTCTTTTTTTTAAAAAAGAAAAGAAGCCTTCTCTGTGCTCAACCACTGGTACAACACTTACCAGGCTGGGAAGGCAGAGTGCTTGTCAGCGTGAAATGCCTTAGATGACCATGGATTTGCGAAAGATTTTAAAAGTCAGGAGCCCTTTAAAAATGTGGTTGTATTGGTGAGGCCACTGAAAGTCCAGCGTCTGATTTTGTGTTAGTCATTTAACCATATGGAATTAAATGTATTGTAGAAGTATGAAAAGTTAAAATCACTCAAATTAGATGTGTCCTTTCTAATCTCCTCTTATGTAAACACCAACAACAACTTGCATTTATATCGTGCCTTTAATGTAGCAAAATGTCCCACATCACAGCAGCATTACAAATTAAAATTTGACATTGAGCTACAGATGGATGACCAAAAAGCTTATTTGAAGAGGTAAGTTTTAAGGAGCATCTTAAAGAATGAGAGAGAGGTAAAGAGGCAGAGGGGTTTAGGAAGAGAATTTCAGAACTTGGGACCGAAGCAACTGAAAGTGTGGTTGCCAGTGGTCCAGCGATTAAAATCAGGGATGCACAAGAGGCCAGAATTGGAGGAGCACCGAAATCTCAAAGGCTTGTCCAGCTAGAGAAGGTTACAGAGATAGGGAGAGGTGAGGCCATGGTGGGATTTGAAGACAAAGATGAGAATTTTAAAATTGAGGTTTTGCAGTGTAGGCTCAGCAAGCACAGGGGTGATAGGTGAATGGGTCTTGGTGCAAGTTGAGATATTTATGTTTGAACAATATGACTCAAATTGTATTAATATTGTATTTGGTGTTGTACTGCTATTTTCTTTGTAATCAAATGAAAAATCACTTTGGTGTTCTATGAAGAAAAGCATTTATGAACATATTCATTTTAATAATTATACATCAACTTCAGTTTATAAATTCATTTAAAAAATTAGAATTGCATATATAGCCTAGAACGTTTCAGGTTCAATGCCTTGTTTGTGCTGTTTGATAATTAAGGGCAGTGATACTGATGCTACTGTTGGCATCAGTACCTCTGAAATGTGGATGGGGAAATTGGCCAGGATTGCTTCTACCCCTGCTGAAAAAGTGCCTCTGTGGAGATCAGGTTTAGCTATGATTTTTACCCTTTCCTTTATCCTTGTCTCTCATGGTCAAAAAGACTGGTGACAATGAAGAGTAGATGCTACGGTATACCAAAGGACGATGGGCACCCATGGAGTTGTAGCCGAACAGGGAGTCAGGAACTGAGATTCCTTGGGGCAGGGGAAACTGAACCTGAAATATAAGTCAGGGTGTACATGGTGCTTTTAAAGGATTGTGATGTAATTTTAAATGTTTATAGTTGTGTAGGACCAACAGGCTTTTTGATAGCAAATATTTTCAGAGCTAATGTTTTCAATATTGTGACACAAACCACACCTGCCAAATAGAAATGCATTTTTCATCTTATGGAACACTATTTTGAACTGGTACTGAACCTTGAACAAACTTGTTTAAAAAGACCACAGGACTGAGTGGCTGAAAACATAGCTGCACATTTGCATTTTGAGGGACAGTTGCCCAGAGAGACAATGGAAGTACTCCCTGATCCAATTAGCCAGATGGGTTTTGTCAATAGTGATAGACATTGAGAGTCATTGAATGTGTAAGAGCTAGCATTCCACCCCCACACCCACTCCCCCACTGTGTTTCTGGAAAGCTTAGAGGAATCCACAAACCTCCTTTCAAACAAGGAGCTAGTCACATGACTAATCTGCTGGCCAACCTGGGGCTTTTTGAATTGTGCCCAAGACAGAAAGGAGCAGATTGCAATAGAACTTCAAGAAGAAAGCACCCCTCCCCGCCCCCCCCCCCCCCACACGCAAAGTTCCTCGGACCCACGGAAGTAACTTAAGCCTCAAGATAGAAAACTCCTGCAGGCCTTCTGGTACCAGCGAAACAAGTTCGAAAGTGTGCACTAGGCCCCAATGAGAACTGCAAGACTTAACTTCAATCAAAGACTTTACATCCAACCCAAAACCAGTGACTGAATTCCATCTACTACTTCAAATCTTTCCCTTTTAATTCTTTCTCCTCTTCTGTCTGTGTATGTTTATTGCGTATGCATGCTAGCGTCGTTGTGTCGTGTATTCTTAGTCGTTTTAACTGAGTCAGAGTTTTAAGATTAATAAACTTGCATATTTCTTGTTTAAATCTGAGAAAACTTGTCTAGTCGATATCTTTACTATTATAATTCGAGAGCAGTGAGCAAGAACTCAGAGGGGAAGCTACAAACACTGTTTTAAAAGTTAAACCCTGTTGCGGCCAAACCAGGAAAAGGACGAGGGTGGAGCCCTAGACCCCTTCCTCACCCGGGTTGTAACAATACGTATTAAATGTATTAATATATAGAATGTTTCTACACTAACTGTATTTTACTTTAAAAAAAAAAATTTTTGCATTTCATAACAATGAAGGAAATCTTACAAAATAAGCACAAACTTTATTGGAAAAGTTGTTGGATTTAAATAGTGAGTTCTGCTTCAAGTAATTTTGTCTGTTGCAGTTTATGTATTCTTTTTAAAAACTCAGATAAATTGACAAATTTCAAGTAAGACTGCCTGACAGTAAAGAATTGAAGCTTATTTTGATGTGCATTTGTAGCTACTGTTAGATGTACATTCCAGACATCACTCTGCTGCCTGTGATTTGTGTTTGAACTTAGTGCCCTCCTCCAGTCTTTGTGTATGACATTTTCGGGATTAATGGTCACAAGAGTGACATTTCCATTAGCACCCTATATGTGCAAATAACTTACAAATGGCAGGTAGCTTCCTTTACTGTAATTGATAAATGTGCTTAAGGGTTTAACTTACACAGGAGGAATGGTGTCTACTGAAAGTCGTGTTATGTTTAAATGTCTGCTAGATTCAAATCCTGCCACCGTTTTGTAAACAGTTATTTCAAAGTCAATACCACATGCAGAAGCTTAAACAAAATAAATGTTTTTTCACAGAAATGCATTTAAAAACTTATCTAGTTTTCAGTTCAGCTTTTTCACAAAAGTGCCATTTGTTAACAGTCAAGTCAAACATTTTTTCGGAAACCAATAAATTTCAATATTTGCTTTGCAATGCAGTACTCACAAGTTCCTTAGCAATGCTACTGTGCTGTGGAAAATCCACTTAACCACACATTTTTACACCATGGGAGGCGATAGGTATTCTAAATCCTACATTGTGTTTCTGGTTCCATTCCTGTGGGCAGCAACAAACTGTGTGCAATGATACTGCAGAACACAGATCTTCAATGAAATGTTGCTGATAAAAACAGTGCATAATAAAATGATTGGTTTAAACAACCAAAATGGACAAAGGAAAGATCGTCCATGTCTTTGGCAGGAGGAAGAAAATAAAATGTCATAGACTGAGATTATCGATTTGCCGAGTTTGTGATTTAAATGAGTTGGGAGAAAGTTGTCTTTGTGAGCAGACTACTACTTTTACTGTGGTTTAAAATGGGCTATACATTAATTCCAATTAGAAATTAATGGAAGAGAAATAATGGTAAACTAGAATGGCTAATTCCTCTTGGTAGTCAGAATTACTAAAACAGAAATTTGCTTTTGCAAGATACAGACTTCTGAGTGTTGATCTAAAACAGTGCAATAACTGCAATTTAATAAAACCATTATTTGACTGACAAATGAGCCTGCTTATTTCTTGTGATAAAAAGAATGCTGGAAACTCGGATAAAAACAAAGATACTGGAAACACAGCAGCCCTGTCGACATCTGCAAAGAGAAAAGACTGATCAATGTTTGGTGTGTAGACCCTTTATTGGAAAGAATTCTAATAAAATATGTCACACTTGAATACCTTAATCCATATTTTCTCTTTCTAGATGTTGATGGCCCTGCTGTTTATGTCTATCATTTTCTATTCTAATTTCTTTCTTGTCCTTCATGTAAGTCTGTTGAAATATTTTAGCCAGAACCTATGTGACTTCCACTTTTTGCAGCTTATGTCACCCTCTGTGGAGGTCTTCAATGTCATCAGCATTGGTTGCTTACCTATTCCTTCTATCATAATGCAAAAAGGACAGAAAGACTTCAGGCCTCTGTCAGGTGAAATGCTCTCTGAATACTTCACCCATACACACTCCCCTGAGGTCTTTAGAGGTTCTGTTCAAATCTGTCACGAGTCCATTATGATGCACTATGACTTGGTGATCCCTCCCTATCGGTCCAGAGACTTTAATTGAGCATTAATTGGTTCAGTCAGAATATTAATCTAACTCACCAAGGTAATTCAGTCACTCTAGGCACTAATGTTTGCCAAGTGCCAAAATGCCTGAGAGGAACAAGCCTTTATACCTCCAGTGACCGCATAATTGATGATCATGGCAGGGCTGTATCTTTAAAACAGAGAGCACCTAGAAAGGAAATGAGTATATCCAAGTTTAGACATTGCAGATGGATGAAGCTTTTGAAAATGAGCAAGTAGGTTGGGCCCCCTTCTGGATCAAGTCTTAGAATACTCAACCTGGAATAGGAATACTATTATCAACCTACTTCAGCTGTACAGTCAGCAATCTATATTCTTTCTTTCCTTCCTTGTTTACTGGAGGCCATATTTAACTTCTTTTCTCCTGTTCATGTGTGGTTTTGTATGGCATTTTATCTGTGCCTATCATCTCATTCTTTTGTAATCCTGTTTTGGAATTTCAGAAATCTGTTTCTTACTATTGTTTGAAACTTTAATTTTTGCATTGCAGTGTTTTGTTAATAGATTGCCATTTACTTAAGAGATTTCCCTATATTTTAAAGAATCAGTCTTGGAGAAAGTATTCATTGAGAAAATGGGGTTTCACTGTCTCATCTGCATAGCCTCTTTGGTCAGTATATTCAGTATATCAATTCTAGGCTATACAGTCTACTGTTGACACCAGCAAGACATCAGCTTCAGTGCTGACGGATACTGAGCCCTACATCCCTGTTGCTTTCCCTTTGGTGTAGATCAGTATGAGTTAGCCAAGACCATATTTTGACATGATGTCTTGATTTCAGTTGCCCTAACACCAGCCAGTACTGAGGCACTTCCTAGAAGAAAGTATCCCTCTTGTGCCTGCCAGCACCAGACAGGAGGGTCAACATCAATGGCTGTGGAAGTAATGGACTCCTTAATGTGAACTCTTCCCTGCTCCAACATAGCCTATTGTCATTGTTTTTGGTACTACCAGCAGTATTTTTCACAATAGTTAGCACCTCTGCTATTGAAGACAACCTTATGCTCCACAGATGCCCCCTGCCCAGCCTCCATGCTAAGTCCTCCTGACAACTACTTATTCCTGGTACAAGAGCACTTCTGTATTGCTTTGATACATCAGAAAGCTGCACTGATGCTTTAAACATAAAAGCGTGGTTAATTGCCCGATGAATTGTATCCTACCAGTTGTCTGACAGCAGTTGTTAGCATTTCCATAGAAAATGCAGTGGTTTGCCCTTTTTTGCAAACCTTTTTAACTGGAAAGTGGCGAACCTGTTACAGGGTTATAAACAGCAATTTCAGAACTTCTGGACCAATTCTGTATTGGGATAAAGAGAGGAGTCTCTCATGACAGAGCAAGACACCACAACCCAGCTTGGACCCCATGTAATTCTTGCTACAAATACCTTATAGAGCCAGATCCAGCTCAAAACAACAGCTTACATTTCCATAGCACTGCTGACATACAGAAAGATCTCTCAAAGCTCTTGAAAGGATATTTGAAAAGAAAGGGTACCAAGCGGAAGGGAAATCAAAAAAAGGGTAGGATTAGTACAAAACCAGGTTCATTCGTAGACAGTGGAGCTTGGCAAGGGCAAGCATGGACGTGAGCTGCACCATTCCGTATAAGTTATTGTGAAGATTGGCAGCAGGGAGACAACATAAAAGAACATTATAAAAATAGAATCCTGAGGTAATAAAGGTGTCAATTAGGTTTTAACAGCAGAGGGGAAAAATATAAGGAGATGGAAAAAAGTAGTTCTGGTAACATTGAGTCAAGACTAAGAGGTACTGGAACATGGGAACATAGGACTTAGGAGCAGGAATAGGCCATTAGAGCTTCAAGTCTGCTCTGCCATTGAGTAAGATCATGGCTGATCTGGTTGTGGTCTCAACTCTTTCCTGCCTGCCCCCACACCCCCCCCCCCCCCCCCCCCTCAGGCACCATAACCCTTGACTCCTTTATCAAAAATCTAACTAACTCAGCCTTGAATAAATTCAATGACCCAGCCTCTACCGCTTTCTGGAGAAGAGAATTCACAGACTAATGACCCTTTTGAGAAAATTTCTCCTCGTCTCTATCTTAATAATCTCCATTATTCGAGTGAAGCTTCTCTGAACTGCTTCTAATGCAATTATATCCTTTTTCAAATAAGGAGATCAAAACTGCACTTCGGTGCTGGTGGGAGCCAAAGAGGGCAGCCTTGGCTTTGTCAGCATGAAGCTGGAGTAAACTTTGGCTCACCCAGGTCTTAATGTTGGAAATGTTGCAGTTTAAGGGTGTAGCAATAGTTTTGGGAACAATGAAGTAGTAAAGATGTGGTCATCAATGAATTTTTTTTCTCAGACATCAAGAAACTGGATGAGCAGCTACTTAACAGTAAGGTATAATCTGTGCATTTTCAAACAAAACCATTGGAATTTGGTGTGATTCTGTTTGATCATCTGGAAGCCTTTAGCCTAATGAATATATTGGTGGCTGATATAGATGGTCTTCTGTTGTATGAAGTAATCATGTAATTTCATAACATTAGAAAAGGGAAAAGTTTTACTCATATATTATGATATTCAGAAAGTTGGGAAGATGCTTTACCATTTTAGACCTCTTGAATGCTGATCAGTTTTTTCAGAAAAAATGTTCAAGATGATAAAACTATCTGTGTCCAATCTGTACATCCCGGAGACTGGTGGCTACTGTTGATCTGAAGAATGCTCAATTTCACATCACCATTTTCTAGTTGCTTCAAAGGTATCTCGGACACTGTTTTTCAGTGTGATAGATTATATAACAAGGAATTGCCATTCAACTTTTCTTGAACCCCTCGGATCTTCACAAAATACCTATCCATTGTTGCAGTACATGTCTGGATGCAGTGCCTCTGTGTCTTCCATACGAAGAGCTCCATGTCACAATATATATTAATGATTTAGATGAGGGAACTAAATGTAAATCTCCAAATTTGCAGATGACACAAAACTGTGTGGGAGGGTGAATTGTGAGGAGGATGCAGAGGGGCCTCAGGGTAATTTGGACAAGTTGAGTGAGTGGGCTAATGCATAGCAGATGCAGTATAATGTGGATAAATGTGAGGTTATCCACTTTGGTAGCAAAAACAGGAAGGCAGATTATTATCTGAAGGGCTATAAACTGAGAGAGGGGAATATGCAACGAGACCTGGGTGTTCTCGTACACCAGTCGCTGAAGGTAAGCATGCAGGTCCAACAGGCGGTAAAAAAGGCAAATGGTATGTTGACCTTCATAGCGAGAGGATTTGAGTACAGGAGCAGAGATGTCTTGCTGCAATTATACAGGGCCTTGGTGAGGCCAGACCTGGAATATTATGCGCAGTTTTGGTCTCCTTATCTGAGGAAGGTTTACCAGACTGATTCCTGGGATGGCGGGACTGACATTGGAGAGATTGAGTCGGTTAGGATTATATTTGCTGGAGTTCAGAAGAGTGAGGGGGGAACTCAATACCTATAAAATTCTAACAGGACTTGACAGGGTAGATGCAGGAAGGATGTTCCCGTTGGTGGGGGGAGTCCAGAACCAGGGGTAATAGTGTAAGGATACGGGGTAAACTTTTCAGGACTGGGATGAGGAGAAATTTCTTCACCCAGAGAGTGGTGAACCTGTGGAATTCGCAACCACAGAAAGCAGTTGAGGCCAAAACATTGTATGTTTTCAAGAAGGAGTTAGATATAGCTCTTGGGTTAAAAGGGTTCAAAGGATATGGGGTGAAAGCGGGAACAGATTACTGAGTTGGATAATCAGCCATGAACATAATGAATGGCGGAGCAGGCTTGAAGGGCCGAATGGCCTACTGCTCCTATTTTCTATGTTTCTATACGTTTATATGAGAGGCCTCTTGGACAGCCATCCAAGAGGTATTCACTGCATTCTTGACTTTATCAACTGCAAGAAATCTCTTAATTGGGGCCAAAACAAGAGATGATTTTCATAGATTCCTTGCTTCGTATGGTATTGGGCTGCTTTTCCTCCAGACTGGAATCTTCCACCTGTACCATTCCAAATACATGAGTTCATGAGACCTCTGCAGTTCAGTTTATTTCATCAGTATGTGTCTTGCAGATTGCTGTAGTTCCAAATAGTGGAAAGGGACCAGGCTACAGTTTTGAGCTGGTAGTCCCAGGAGCAGTATGGTTTTCAGTTTTAATTTTTTATAGCCACCACCTATTTAACTGATACTATGACTGATGTGGGGCTGAACTACAGTACAAGTGGCCTGAAAACAGATGGACTAAAGAAGAGTTCATTTGTAATATCCATTAAGTGTGAATTGCAAGTGGTACACCAAGCCCAAAAGCTCTGAAAAGACAACATGATGGTCATCAAATATATTGATGAAAAGACGGGGCTTTATCTTTCTCTGTGCAGGCTGAATCCTGCTTACTTGTTGATACATGAATCACAGGGTGATGCTTGTCTACCTCAGCTAGATGTTGTACCAATACAACAACTAATGCCTTAAACTCTACCAAAGTACCCAGTGATTGACCTCCTTGCCTCCTGCAATACAGGAACATATGAATAGGAGTAGGCATTTAGCCCCTGGAGTCTGTCCTGCCATTCAATCAAAGCATGGTTGTTCTGTGATATAACTCCATATATCTTTCTACTCAAGTACTGAGAGGAAGTCTTTTATATTTCCTGGAAACAAATTTTTTGCACATTTCTATTCTCTGGAACACCTAGGATATTAGAAAACATCAGAGCATAGGAAGTGATAATGTTCTGGTAACCACTAAGTAGCATCTTTGCATTGAGTAGTTCCTGTTCTATCCCACTACCCTACATGAAGGACCTTCTGTCAACTGCTTAGTCAGATTTTAGATATAAATCCATTAGGCTTCTGGTTGATCAGGCTGTGGAAAGGATATGATTATTAGACCAACAGTTATTGTTATTGGTAGTGGATATGTTCTGTTACTGAAAACCATCTAATCAGTTCAGAACTTAAATAGAATACATTTATGAGATCATCCTCTAAGAGCATTGGTCCTCCTCCCTGTGGTGTAACAAATAAAATTATAGAATGTTACAGCACATAAACAGGCAATTCAATCCCTCAAATATGTACAATTGTTTTTCTCTGCATCGGATATCAAGCCTGATCTTACTTTCCCGCTCTCTCCTCATACACTTCATATTCCTGTTTTCCAAGAAACTATCTATTTCCCTTTTTAGAGAATTTAAGAATATTTCACCAGCTTTTGGCAGAGAATTTCACATTATAACCACCCGCTGTAAAGATTTTTTTTCTCTAACCTCCCCTTTAATTCTTTTGGTGATTTATGTTAAATTTGTGCCCTCTCATTATCACCTTGTCAATCAGTGGAAACAATCCATCACTAATTTATCATAATCCTTCATAATCTTTTGAAACCTCAGTACCCAAACTTGTCAACTCTTCGAAGTGTAATCGTTCATCTCTGAGAACATCCTAGTCATTCTCTGTTGATCCTTTATCATTACTTTTATATCGTTTCTACAATCTGCCCAGCTGTAGCTCATATAGAAGCTTCAACCTTATAATTTTTATTGTATGCTTTGAGATACAAATAGCCAATATCTTATTGATGTGTATGAAATCCAAACTTTGTATGCTCATATAACTGCCATCTCAGCCTCTCATGATATTCCTGTTTCGAGTATTTAGGCAAACATCCTTGGTGTCTTAGTTCAAGAAGGCAGTTTGGAAAATAAATCTATGAAACTAGCACATTAATCTGGTATTGTGCAGTGGTCTCCCCTCCTTTTGAACATTGTAGCACCTGTGACTCTGAAGTATTTCAAATTTGACAGTAGTTAGCCTTAATTGATTTGACATTCTGATCATGAGGCACTTATAACCGATTTGAATTACCTGCTAAATTAGATTCGATTCGAGATACAGCACTGAATCAGGCCCTTCGGCCCACCGAGTCTGTGCCGAACATCAACCACCCATTTATACTAATCCTATATTCCTACCAAACATCCCCACCTGTCCCTATATTTCCCTACCACCTACCTATACTAGTGACAATTTATAATGGCCAATTTACCTATCAACCTGCAAGTCTTTTGGCTTGTGGGAGGAAACCGGAGCACCCGGAGAAAACCCACGCAGACACAGGGAGAACTTGCAAACTCCACACAGGCAGTACCCGGAATCGAACCCGGGTCCCTGGAGCTGTGAGGCTGCAGTGCTAACCACTGCGCATATAAATGTTATATCCCAGTTTCATTTGGGTCAAGAACTTGTAATCCTGAATATTAATTTGCCTCAGAAATTAGCATGACTCGATAGACCTCCAAATGACACTAGCCTTTTACTTAAAACACACCAAACCGTCCACCAAGCTTGGCAAGATGGCTTGATAAATACTGTATTACTATTGTCTTGCTGGAAAGCTCAAGGCCCATTCCAAACCATTCTACAGTTACTTCCTTGGTACCCATAAAACCAGTTTTTGTGGATTGTATAACTAAGACAGCTACATAGAATAGCCTACATACTTTCACCAAGCTTTATTTGGATTTAGTAGCAATGGGAGACATTTGGCTTGCCTGCCCTGGCAGCTGGAGTCTCTCTTCCCCTGTAAAGAATTTTTTCTCTTCATTCGGATTGCTACTTGGTCAGCCTCCAGCAGTGTGGAGGATTTACGAACTAGGAGTAGGAGCAGGCTATTCGGTCCTTCGAGCCTGCTCTGCCATTCTACAAGATCATGGCTGATCTGTTTGTGGACTCAACCCTGTTTTTCTTCCTTCCCCCAATACCCTTTGAATTCCTTGTTTGTAAAGAATCTGTCTACTTCTGCCTTAAAAACATTCAATGACCCTGCCTCCAACGCTGTCCAGGGAGGAGAGTTCCACAGACTCACAACCCTCAGAGAAAAAATTTCTCCTCATCTCTGTCTTAAATGGGAGACCTGTTATTTTTAAACTGTGCCCCCTAGTTTTAGTCTCTCCCATAAGGAGAAGCATCCTTTCAACATCCATCCTGTCAAGTCCCCTCAGGATCTTGTATTTCAATAAGATCACCTCTCATTCTTCTAAACTCCAATGAATACAGACCCAATCTGTCCAACCTTCCTCATCAGATAACCCCTTCATCCCAGATATCAGTCGAGTGAACCTTCTCTGAACTGCTTCCAATGCAAATTATATCCTTTCTTAAGTAAGGAGACCAAAACTGTACACAATACTCTAGATGTGGTCTCACCAATGCCCTGTACAACTGTAGCAAAACATTACTTCTTTATTCCATTCCCCTTGCAATAAATGACAACATTGCATTTTTCTTCTTAATCACTTGCTGTACCTACACACTAACTTTGTGTTTCATGTACTAGGACACCCAGATCCCTCTGGATCTCCAAATTCTTCATTCTCTCCAATTAAATAATATGTTGCTTTTCTATTCTTCCAGCCAAAGTGGACAAGTTCACACTTGCCCACATTATACTCCATCTACCAAATCTTTGCCCACTCACTTAACCTACCTATATTGTTACAGTCAGGTGAGGAGGACTAGTCAAAGGACTTCCCTCTTTTTTCCCCTTTTGTTTGACCACAACAGGTATAATTCTTTTTTAAAGTGGATGTTCTGGTCAATTCAGTTGGTGTTTGGTTCTTGTTATAATTATGACATATAATAATTATAACATATATAATTATAACAAGAACCAATCAGATAGGTTTTCTTGATTTTTAACAAAGAGGTCAACTTTATTGTACTTAAACCACGCTAATTAAAATAATAAACTACGCAGCAACTTTCACACACGCGCGTTCACACACACAAATAGGTTAGGGTAGATTGGTCGAGTTAGAGTCCATAGAAAAAAAAGGTATGCAGTCTGTGGAGTTGGGTGATTCAGATGAGGCTTTTAGTTTGAAGAGATAGATGACTGATCCTGTGGGTCTCTTAGAGACACCGATGCGAATGATTTCTTCCAAAAGGGGTTCTGTTTGTAGCCGGACTATGCAAAGGTGATCAGTCGACAGGTAGTGTTCAAAGCTTGCAAACTGGAATGGAGAGAGAGAGAGGAGAGACCCACCTCTTTTCCCCCCCCCCCCCCCCCCCCAACTTGGGTCTCCTACCAGCTTAAAACCATGGCGGTGGGGGGGGGGGCTTGTCACACGACAGTCACCCAGTGATTCAAGCATGGTAGTTAGCAGTTTGTGGTGCTTCTTGCTAAAAAGAACAGGCAGTTCCCTTAAACTTACTGGGTCTTGTTTCTTGCTGGGATGAGCAGTCATTTTATCTCCACCTTATAGGCCTTGCAATGTAGGATAGTGTTGCAAATTAGATGTCCCTCTTAAGCTGCTAGCAAAGTCAACTTTTATCTGTTCCTTTTTAAATTTCTTTTAACAATATAAATTCAGTGGATTAAAGCAAATTATCATTCAACAAAGTATGTTGGCGTGATAATATCCCTTTGCAGACTCCTTACGTCCTCTTCACAACTTACTCTCCTACCTATCTTTGTGTCATTAGCAAATTTAGCAACCATACATTCTGTTCCTTCATCCAAGTCATTGATATAGATTGTACGTAGTTGAGGCCCCAGCACTGATCCTGGTGGCACTCCTAGGGCTGAATTTTGAGTGCGCCGCTCACACGGATGTGTGTCGTCGCTGAGCCCCTGTGCTATTTTGCGCAGGAGCTCATTTAAATGGAGGGGGCGGAGCAGCTGCCCCTGTTGACTTAGAGGGGGCGGCTGCTGCGTCCCCGGGGGCGGCTGCTGCGTCCCCAGCAACGGCGTCTGGCACCACCACGCAAGTGTCGGTGCCATTTTTAAAGGGCTGCAAGCCCTTACCGACAATTTCAATTTTTAAAGGGACATGGCATGCAAATTAAAATTTTAAACTTTATTAACTGATCGAAGCCCCCCCCCATGACCATCAAATGTATTTAAGACACAAAAAAACTTTTCTTACCATCACCAACTTTGCCCTCCCATGAAGTTCGCTATTTTTGCCCTTCAACTCCTTCCCAACATCCCCTCAGCCAATAGAAAGTGTTTCGAAGGCGTGTGAGGTCTGGCCAGTGGCCAGAATATTAGTGTGGGATGGCCGCCGGGACAAGGTAAGTTGATTTGCATTTACTTTACTTCATTTTAATATTTAAATGAAGGCCCTGCAGCCAAGCGGCGGAAGGGCCACCCCGAGGCCTCACCGTCACCAGTAAAATGCAGCAGGGCCTTCTCGGCATCAGAGGCCTCTCCCAGAAGAATTTTCCGCCCCCCCCCCCCCCCCCCCTCACTACCACCACGATCCCCAATGCCAGAAGGCGTATAAAATGCAGCCTCTACTTACAGTTTGCCAACCTGAAAACAATCCATTTTTGCTTACTGTTTCCTGTTAGCTAAATAATCCTCTATCCATGCTAATATGTTACCCCCTATACCATCGGCTCTTATTTTGTTTAGTAACCTTTGATGTGGCACCTTGTCAAATGACTTCTTGTAATCCTAGTACACCACATCCGCAGGTTCCCCTTTATCTGTGTTGCTTGTTACTTCCTCAAAGAACTCTAATAAATTAGTCAAACGCTATTTCCCTTTCAGAAAACCATGTTGACTCTGCCTGATTGAATTTATATTTTCTAAATGACCTGCTATAACCTCCTTAATAATAGATTCCAGCATTTCCCCATGACAGATGTTAGGCTGACTGGCCTGTAGTTTCCTGCTTTGTCTTCCTCCTTTCATGAATAGTGGAGTTACATTTGCTATTTCCAATCTGAAAGGACCTTTCCAGAATCTAGGGAATTTTGGAAAATTAAAACCAATGCATCCATTATCTCAGCAGCCACTTCTTTTAGGACCCTAGGATGAAGTCCATCAGGACCTGAAGACTTGTCAGCTTTTAGTAGTAATAATTTTCTCAATACCCTTTCCCTGGTGATGGTAATTGTTTTAAGTTCCTTCCTCCCTTTCAACTCTTGATTTACAATTATTTCTGGGATGTTATTTGTATCCTGTACAGTGAAGACACATTCAGAAATTCTGTTCAATTCCTCCATTTTCTTATTTTCCATTATTAACTCCTCAGATTCACTCTCTGGAGAACCAACATTCATTTTACTTACTCTTTTCCTTTTTAAATACCTGTAGAAACTCTTACTATCCATTTTTATATTTCTAGCCAGCTTTCTCTCATACTCTAATTTCTCTCTCATTATTCTTTTAATCATTCTTTGCTGTTTTTTTTATAATCTGTCCAGTGTTCTGACCTGCCACGACTCTTCGCTGAATTGTACTTTTTTTTTTCTCCATTTGCTACTATCTTTAACTTTCTTGGTTAGCCATGGATGTTGATTTGCAGAAGAAGAAAAAATACCTATTTTGCTGGGGGAGTCTTCATTTTTGTAAAGGGTACCTTCCACACCCCCTTGCTTTCACTCAGCTGTCCCTCACACCTTGCAGAGAATGCAAATGATGGATTTGTCTTTTTCAGAAAATACCTTCAGGCACAAACACATCAAGCTTCAGGGCAGACCTCACCTTGTATATTGTGCATAAGTCAGAAGGAGTCACATGGGAGCATCACTATCATCATGACATCACAATGTCTTGAGGGAGGGCATCCCTCCATGTGACTCCAGCAAGTAAGGCTTGATATCTATCCACTCCAGGGGTGTGTGAAGGATGCTGCTTAAAGGAATGGGAGGGGTGGGGAAGGAAGATCTCATAGGATAGGCCATCTTTTTTAAATGAACATATTTGCATGTGATTTTAAAATAACTGATATAAACAATACTGTTGATTCTAAATGACAACGCATATTGGTTGCATAGACACTATTTTTTTAACTCAATATCATAACTTTTGTGCAGATGGATAGCTCTATTTACTAGCTCAATTGCATTTTGATTGTCTGAAAGGAAAGTGTTCTAGTAGCCTTTAATTGTAGAATTTTCAATTGGTCAAGCCTTTTTTCTTTTAATCATATTTAAACAGTCTTCTCAAACTGACTTGTATTAAATTCCATTATCAGAAACGTCTTACATGGCAAGAACAGACATTCCAGTTAAGTACAGATTGTAGTGCTTAGAGCATTCCACCTGTTGTCTGCATGTTAAGCTAGTTCCCACCCTACTGTCTGTCTTTAATTGCTGTTTGGCTAGAGGTAGGATTTTTATTGAACAGATGCTGTAACAAAGCAGATGTTTAAAAATATGTTGACAGCCATGGAATTGGTATTTTCTCAAAATGCTTTTGTAGTCATTCACCCTGTGGACCAAAACAATTGAGGTGAAAAAATTGTCAACCCACTTACTGCAGCAATATCACAACTTGTAAAATTTGCGCTCATGATTATATTGTCATCAAACAGCACCTAGTGATCTAAATTATTTGTACGGTACAAGTTTAGTACAGGAATTAGTTTGTGGTTTAGATTTAAAAGTTTCTTCATGCAAAAAAAAAAAGCAGGGAATTAAGTTTTAGGCCTTCATTTGTGCTGATCCATAGTCAAGATTAATGTGCTTCAGAAGGTTGCATAAAATTGTTTAGATTTGCCATAGTTCTGCTTTGGAGTTAATTTTTCCCCCCTTAATCTTTACTTCCAGTGTTTGCTAGCTCCGAGCCAGTGCCAGGATTCCAAGGGGACACCCTGCAGTTAGCATTCATCGACCTCAGACAAGTAAGGCTTTGAGATTATTTTTCCTTGATGAGTGATGCTGAAGCCATTGGTAAAATATCAGTCATTGACGCTGCCTATTAGTTGGTTTACTTGATCTTTTTTTAAGAAGCTGCTGTGTCCATGTCGGCTTTACTGGATTACAATGCTGTGAACCATGACAAAAGCGCTGCCCCTGGTTGTGATGTGCTGAACAAAAGGTTTTGATTTAAATAAACCCTTAGCTTTAACTTCCTTTTTCTTCTGCTATGAGTGACTGGTTTTAATGCTGCCTAATGTAATTTTTTTTTTTAATGGGATTGCTTTCCTAAATCCTGAGTACTAAACAAGCATATTCTTGTTTAAATAGCATGTAATTAAACCAGTTCTACCAAATGACAAACCACTAAATGATGTATGATCCCGAGATATGGTATATATGATGCAAATATAAAAGGGTAGAGGAAATGTGGAATTCTCTCCCATAAAAGACTGTGGATGCTAGGTAATTTTAAAATTTTCAAGACTGAGGTTGATTGAATGTTATTAGGTAAGTGTACCAAGAGTGAATGGATTAAAGGTGAGTAAATGGAGTTTAGATCATAGTCATTGTGTCGTACAGCATAGAAACAGGCCCTTTGGCCCACCACGTCCATGCCGACCATAATGCCTATCTATACTAATCCCACCTGCCTGCATTAATTCCATATCCCTCTATGCCTTGCTCATTCAAGTACCTGTCCAGATGCCTCTTAAATGTCGCTACTGTTCCTGCCTCCACCACCTCTTCTGGCAGCTCATTCCAGATACCCACTATTCTTTGTGTGAAAAATTTACCCCTTTCATCCCCTTTAAACCACCTCCCTCACCTTAAATCTGTGCCCTCTAGTTTTAGTCACCCCTACTATGGGAAACAGACTCTGGCTCTCTACCCTATCTATGCCTCTCATAATTTTATATACCTCTATCATGTCTCCTCTCCGTCTCCTTCGCTCCAGGGAAAACAGACCCAGCCTATCCAATCTCTCTTTATAACTCAAGCCCTCCAAACCAGGCAACATCCTTGTGAATCTTTTCTGCACCCTCTCTAGCTTAATCACATCTTTCCTGTAGTGCGGCGACCAGAACTGCACACAGTACTCTAAATGCGGCCTGACCAACGTTATGTACAACTGTAACATGACGTCCCAACTCTTGTACTCAATGCCTTGGCCCATGAAGGCAAGCATGCCATACGCCACCTTCACCACCCTGTCTACCTGTGTTGCCACTTTCAGGGAATTATGTACTTGCACCCCAAGGTGCTCAAGAACACTCCCCAGGGCCCTGCCATTCACTGTATATGTCCTGCCCTGGTTTAACTTCCCAAAATGCATCACTTCACACTTGTCTGCATTAAATTCCATTTGCCACTCCCTTGCCCACTTTCCCAGTTGATCTAAATCCTGTTGTAACCTTAGACAACCTTCTTCACTATCCACTATACCACCAATTTTGGTGTCATCTGCAAACTTACTAATCATGCCCCCTACATTCAGATCCAAGTCATTAATATATATGATGAACAACAGAGGGCCAAGCACCAATCCCTGCGGCACACCACTGGTCACCAGCCTCCAATCTGAAAAACAACCCTCCACTACCACCCTCTGCCTCCTATCACCAAGCCAATTTTGTATCCAATTTGCTAGCTCACCCTGGATCCCATGTGCTCGAACCTTCTGGACCAGCCTACCATGCGGGACGTTGTCGAAGGCCTTGCTAAAGTCCATGTAGACAACATCCATCGTCCTGCCCTCGTCAATCCTCTTGGTCACCTCCTCAAAAAACTCAATCAAATTCGTGAGACATGATTTCCCATGCACAAAGCCATGCTGACTATCCCTAATCAGACCATGCCTTTCCAGATGCATATAAATCCTATCTCTCAGAATCCCTTCCAATAACTTTCCCACCACTGATGTAAGGCTCACCGGCCTGTAGTTTCCTGGTTTATCCCTGCTACCCTTCTTAAATAAAGGCACAACATTAGCTATCCTCCAGTCTTCCGGTACCTCACCCGTGGCTAACGATGATACAAAAATCTCTGCCAGGGCCCCAGCAATCTCCTCCCTTGCTTCCCATAGCATCCTAGGATACACCTGGTCATGCCCTGGCGATTTATGCACCTTAATGTGCTTCAATATCTCCAACACCACCTCCTTTCGTAATGTTGTTATGCTCCAGGATATTGGTGTTCCCTCCCTTGAACACACTAGCTTCCATGACCACCTCCATGGTAAATACGGAAGAGAAATATTAATTTAAGACCTCGCCCATTTCCCGTGGCTCCACACATAGATTGCCACACTGATCCTTAAGGGTACCTACTCTCTCCCTAGCTACCCTTTTACTCTTAATATACTTATGAATCTTTTAGGATTCTCCTTTATCTTATCTGCCAGGGAAATCTCATGGCCCCTTTTCGCCCTCCTAATTTCCTTCTTAAGTGTAGTCCTACATCCCCTATACTCCTTGAGGGACTCGCTCAATCCTAGCTGCCTATACCTGACATGTGCCTCATTCTTTGTCCTGACCAGACCCTCAATATCCCTCGTCAACCAAGGTTCCCTAAACTTGCCAGCCTTGCCCTTCCATCTAACAGGAACATGCCAGGCCTGAACTCTTCCTATCTCACTTTTAAAAGCCTCCCACTTGCCAGACGTCCCTTTACCTGTAAACAGCCTCTCCCATTCAACTTTTGAGAATCCCTGTCTGATGCCATCAAAATTAGCCTTCTCCCAATTTAGGACTTCAATCTGAGGACCAGTCCTATACTTTTCCATAACTATCTTGAAGCTAATAGAGTTATGGTCACTGGTCCCAAAGTGCTCCCCCACTGACACATCAACCACCTGCGCAGCCTCATTTCCTAAGAGGAGGTCGAGTGTAGCCCCTTCTCTAGTAGGGCCATCCACATACTACTTCAGAAAACTATCCTGGACACACTTAACAAATTCTTCCCCATCTGATCCCTTAGCATTAAAGCAGTCCCAGTCAATATTAGGGAAGTTAAAATCACCTACTATTACAACCCTATAATTCCTGCACCTATCTGTGATTTCCCTACGTATATGCTCCTCCACTTCCCTTTGACTATTGGGGGGCCTATAGTATAATCCCATCAAAGTGATCACCCCTTTCTTATTTCTAGGTTCTACCCATATGGCCTCGCTGGACATTCCCCCCGGGATATCCTCTCTAAGTACTGCCGTGATGTTCTCCCTAATCAATAGTGCAACTCCCCCTCCTCTCTTACCTCCACCTCTGTCACGCCGGAAGGATCGGTACCCCGGAACATTGAGCTGCCAGTCCTGCCTATCCCTCAACCACATTTCCGTAATAGCTATGATATCACAATCCCATGTACCGATCCATGTTTTGAGTTCATCTGCCTTACTTGCAAGGCTTGTATTAAAGTAAATGCAGTTTAGCCTACCAGACCTTCCACGCTCCCTGTCCTGCCCCTGCCCAGCCTGCCTACTGGACTTGCTTTAGCCTCTACATTTGCCTCCACTATCTCATCTGAGAGACTACTACTTTGGGTCCCACCCCTCCTGCAAGACTAGTTTAAACCCTCCCGAGTAGTACTCGCAAACCTCCCCGCAAGGATATTCGTCCCCCTCCAGTTTAGATGGAACCCGTCCTTCTTGTCCAGGTCACCTCTGCACCAAAAGAGATCCCAATGATCCAAGTAGCTGAAGCCCTCCCACCTACATCAGCTCTTCAGCCACGCATTCATTTGCCTAATCCTCCTATTCCTACCCTCACTAGCACGTTGCACAGGGAGTAATCCTGAGATTACAACCCTAGAGGTCCTGCTTTTTAACCTTCTACCTAATTCCCTAACTCGTGGATGATCTGTTTCTCATTAAATGGCAGAACAGGCTCGAGGAGCTGAATGGCCTACTGAATGGGAATAGAATGGGAACAGTGATCTAGAAGATGAGTTGTAGATTGTTTTCATGACAGTTTCTCGGAGCAATATGTTGTAGAACCGACTAGGGATAAAGCTAACTTAGATCCCGTACTGTGTAATGAAGCAGGTTAATAAGCAATGTAATTGTAAAAGATCCACTTGGAAATAGTGTTCATAGTACCATTGAATTTCATGTTAAGTTTGAAAGTGACACATTTCAATCACAAACCAGAATCTTAAATGTTACCAAAGCCAATTACGAAGGTATGAGGGGAGAACTGGCTAAGGTTAATTGGGTAAATAGACTGGAAGGTATGGCAGTAAAGGAACAGTGGGAATCATTTAAAGAAACAATTCAAAGGGTTCAACAAAAGTGCATTCCGTTCAAAAACAAAAATACGTCAATAAACACCCATCCGTGACTCACTCAGGAAGTTAAGGAGAGTATTAGACTAAGATGCTTGCAATGTTTCAAAAAATAGTAGCAAGTCTGAGGATTGGGAGTGTTCTGGAAACCAGCAAAGGGCCACCAAAAAGTTGATGATAAAAAATTAGAATGACAGTACATTAGCCAGCAATATAAAAACAGATTGTAAGAGCTTTTGTAAGTACAAAAAAAGGAAGAGAGTATCTAAAGTAGAGGCAGAGACAGGAGAAATCATCATGGGGAATCCGGAAATGCAGAGGCATTGAACAAATATTTTGTGTCTGTCTTCACAGTAGAAGACACAGGCTCCATACCAGAAATAGGCAGTAACCTAGGGGCTAAAAAGAGTAAGGAAATTAAAAATATTGATATCAGCCGAGAAAATGTATTGGAGAAACTTGAGGGATTAAATCTGACAAGTCCCCGGGATCAGATGGCCTACATCCTCGGGTTCTAAAAGAGATAGTGGATGCGCTGGCTGATTTTCCAGAATTCCTTAGATTCAGAAATGGTCCTGTCAGATTGGGAGTTGGCAAATGTTACACTGCTTTTCAAGAAAGAAGGTAGAGGAACTACAGGCCAGTTAACCTAACACTGGGAAGATGCTGGAAACTATTATTTAAAGAAGTCTTAACATTGCACTTGGAAAAGCAAAGTATGATCCGAACAAGTCAGCATGGTTTTACTAAAGGGAGATCCTGTTTGACAAATTTATTAGCATTTTTTGAGGATGTAACTAGTAGGGTAGACAAAGGGGAACCAGTAGATGTAGTACAGCTGGATTTCCAAAAGGCATTCAATAAGGTGCCACATAAAAGATTAATAGGCAAGATAAGGGCTCATGGTATTGGGGGTAATATATTAGCCTGGATAGAGGATTGGTTAACAGACAGGAAGCAGAGAGGGGCATAAATGGGGCATTTTCAAGTTGGCAGGCAGTGAATAGTGGAGTGACGCAAGGATCAGTGCTGGGGCCTCAGCTATTTACACTCTATATTAATGACGGATGAAGAGACGGAGAGTAATGTATCTAGGTTTGCTGATACAAAGCTCAGTGGAAAGGAAAGCTGCGGAGAGGACATAGAGAGGCTGCAAAAAGATATAGACAGGTTAAGTGAGTGGGCAACAAGATGGCAAATGGAGTATAAGTAGGGAAGTGTGAAGTTGTTCACTTTGGTCGTTAAAAATAGAAAAGTAGAATATTTTTTTTAAAGGTGTGAAACTGGTAAGTGTTGACATTCAGAGAGACTTTGGGGGTACTCGTACAAGGAACGTACAAAGTTAATATGCAGGTGCAGCAGGCTATTAGGAAGGCAAATGGCATGTTGGCCTTTATTGCAGGGGATCGGAGTACAGGAATAAAGAAGTCTAACTAAAACTGTACAGGGCTTTGACACCGCACCTGGAATACTCTGTGCAGTTTTGGTCTCCACATTTAAGAAAGGATATACTTGCACTGGAGGCAGTGCAGCGAAGATTTACTAAATTGGTTCCTGGGATGAGGAGTTTGTCCTATGATGAGAGGCTGAGTAAATTGGGCCTATATTCTCTGGAGTTTAGAAGAATGAGAGGTGATCTAATTGAGACATACAAGATTCTGAAAGGGCTTGATGGGGTAGAAGCTGAGAGATTGATTCCACTGGTTGGGAATCTAGAACAGTCTCAGGACAAGGGGCCAATCATTCAGGACTGAGATGAGGAGAAATTACTACATTCAAAGGGTTGTGAATCTTTGGAATTCTCTACCCCAGAGGGTTGTGGATGCTCCATCATTGAATACATTTAAGGCTGGGATAGATGGATAGATTTTTGGTCTCACTGGGAATAGAGGGATATGGGGAGCGCGCAGGAAAGTGGAATTGAAACCCAAGATCAACCATGATTGTATTGAATAGGCTTGATGGGCCATATGGTCTGCTTCTCCTATTTATTGTTATGTTCTTGTGTTCTGCCATTTAATTAGATCATGAATGCATTAACTACAATATTTATATCACCCATGGTGTTGCAGAAAGGGAGTCAAGAACAAGCACAGGGGATCAGGTCAACCAGGTTTGAGGAAAGGGTGGGTTGGAGAGTTGATTAAGGTCAGGAGGGGGTTGATGAAATAACGACTGTACAATTGGCTACAATCAGCCGAGCAATGCTAATGGAGGTGGGTGCAGAAAGAGCTGAGCTCTGATCACCAAGGCAAGGCTCAGCAGGGGCAGGGGGATATTTCGTCTGAGAGGTTCAGACTCCAATCTTTAATTGATGGATGCTTGAATGGTGTAGGTACATGTACTCAAATGAGGGAGGTGGTGTGGTTGCCACCTGCCCAGGTCAAACTCCAAGATATTGCTCAGTTGGGATGGGGTCTGTACTGGGAAAGAGTAATGTATTCTCTCTGCTAAGCGAAATTCAGTTCTGATTATGCTTAATGCCGGGGGTGCGAGTTTGTTATGGGTTGGTGGTCCAATCCTTTAATTTCTGATAAGTTATAGGAGTGTATTGAGGCTAATGTAGGTTTGTGGTTTTGTGAATGGTGACCGGATTGCTTTGAGTTTCCGTTGATGGAGGATTTTTTGGTTAAATGTCAGAATCTCTGCTTAGTATGGTGTTTTGGGGGTGGTGAGGGTGGTTATAATAAAGGGATTTCTGCTCTGATATCAAGTCTGTGGGGCATAGTGGGAGGCGGGATATTGAATTTCCTTTAATACTCCAGCCCCGGTACACCAGGTAGTGGTTGGGGAGATGAAGAGGTGAATGTTAACTCAAAATTTGAGGTTGTTTCTCAAAAAATCATGTTGAGTGGAGGGGTGGGGTGGTGGTGGTTGGCCAAAGTTTGGAATGCTAGGTTCTCCTTTACTGCGGCACGGAATGTGCTTACTTATTCACTCCGGCTTCCATTGTCCAGTACATCAGTTCAGATATTGAAATTGTTTTCTTCAAAATGGTCGGCCCCATGCTCAATGACTCTTGGGCTCATAGTAAGCGTACGATGAACTTGTGTTTTTCGAATCTTCTCAACATTTATTGCCAGCAGACAGAATACAGAACACAGTGGCACAGTGGTTAGCACCACAGCCTCACAGCTCCAGTGACCCGGGTTCAATTCTGGGTACTGCCTGTGTGGAGTTTGCAAGTTCTCCCTGTGTCTGCGTGGGTTTCCTCCGGGTGCTCCGGTTTCCTCCCACAGCCAAAAGACTTGCAGGTTGATAGGTGAATTGGCCACTATAAATTGCCACTAGTATAGGTAGGTGGTAGGGGAATATAGGGACAGGTGAGGATGTGGTAGGAACATGGGATTAGTGTAGGATTAGTATAAATGGGTGGTTAATGGTCGGCACAGACTCGGTGGGCGGAAGGGCCTGTTTCAGTGCTGTATCTCTAAATCTAAGCTGTGCACAAGGAGCCATCGAAAGGTATGTCTACTATTTGCCATATGTTTTGGTTTTCCAGCACTTCTCAATATTTCCTTTCAAGAGGCCAACTCATACAATGTGATACCTGGATTTATTTTCAGTGTGGGCAACCTTTTGGGGCCTCGAAAAGCCTGTAAAATCTTTCCTGTATTCATCTCTACCAACATATCCACCATTCAAGGAAAGAATTACTGCAGCACCACCTGGTGGGCTAAGTTAGCAATCCCACCAAAATTTCACAGACTTAAATCATTTGGTTGGTCACATAACGTTAGGTTGGTCACATAGTGTTAGGTGGGTTACTGCTCAAGACACATCATAATTGTTTGGCTGTGCTATCTACAGGTGCAATAAAACTTGATGTTGCAACCACACACCATTTTAATGTGAGATAGTTACCTTGTGTGTGTATATATAACTGGTCACAAGTAACATTCTCTCTAACTATGATACATTGTGTTTTCGACCTCTCTCCAACTTTTGACATGGTTGAACACACTATCCTTCTCCATCACCTTTCTTCTGTTGTCTAGATTGGTCGAACTTGCATTGCTTAGTTCCATTCTTACCTGTCCTATCATAGCAGAGCATCTCCAACCCAGCCCTCACACCACCATCAGAGTTTTCTAAGGGTCTACTTTTGTCCCCCTTTTTTTTCCTCATCTATATGTTGCCCCTTGCGACATTATCCACAGACATAGGGTTAGCTACCGCATAAATAAACATGCATTTGTGAAGTGCATTTCACGTCCTAAAGTGCTTCACAGCCAATGAAGCAGTCTTGAAGTGTAGTCACTGTTGTTATGTAGGCAGGTGTGGCAGCCAACTGGCACACAGCAAGATCTCACAAACAGCAATGAGATAAATCACCAGTTAATTTAATTTGGATGGTATTGGTCAAGGGATTAATCAGAAGAACTGTCCAGCTGTTCATGAAATAGTGCTATGGGATCTTTTACACTGAGAATTTAGCCAGGCATATCCACAGCATTCCCTTAATTTTGAGTTATGTCCTTTTTCTGGAGTGAAACTTGAACTCTCAACTTTCTGATTCAAAGTTGACAGTGCTACCACTGAGCGAAGGCTAGCACATGTACATGGATAACAACCAGCTCTATCTCTCCCACCTCTCTCAAACATTCTCTGTGTCTGCTTGTCTGACATCCAGCTCAACATTGGAAGGACCAATTCATCCAGATACACCACCACTACAAACTCACTACTTTTGTTAATTGCTGCATTCCTTTTTCCAGCCTCTGTCACTGGCTCAATCAGACTATCTGCATCCTTGATATCCTATTTGACCTCAAGCTGAGCTTCCGATCATATATCCTTTGTGATACAACATAGGAGGCCATTTTGCCCATTGTGTCTGTGCTAGCTCTTTGAAAGAGTTATCCAATTACTCCCACTCCCCTGCTCTTCCCCAGAGCCCTGCACAATTTGTTTCCCTACAATTATTTATCCAATTCCCTATTCATTCTGCTTCCACCATCATTTCAGGGAGTGCAATCCAGATCACAAAGACTCTTTTTTTTTTCAATCTTCTTCACCTTTTGCCTATCACTCTAAATCTGCATCCTCTGGTTACAGATCCATCAGCCACAGCAAACCATTTCTCCTAATTTACTCCATCAAAGCCCTTCATGATTTTGAACACCTCTATCAAATTTCTTAACCACCTTTGCTGTAAGGTGAGCCACCCAGTCTCTCCACATAATTCCTTCATCCCTGTTATCACTCTATTAAATCTCTTCTGCAAGCCCTCAAAAACTTTGACATCTTTCCTGAAGTGTGGTGCCCAGAATTGGACACAATACACAGCTGAGGCCGAACCAGCATTTTGTAAAAAAGTTAGCATGCTTCCTTGCTTTTGTGCTCTGTGTCTCAATAAGGTTAAGGATCCCATATACTTTGAATGGCCTTCTCAACTTGTACAGCCACCTTCAAAGATTTTTGTACATACATGCCCAGGTCATTCTGTTCTTGCACCCCTTTAAAATTTTACCACTTAGAATGGGAGGCAATATAAACTTCTTACCAAAATCTATCACTTGACACTTCTCTACATAAATTTAATCTGTGATGTGTCCACCCATTTCACCAGTCTGTCTATGCCCTCCTGAAATCTGTCACTACTCCCCTCATTGTTTGCTACATTTTCAAGTTTTGTGCCATCTACAAACTTTGAAATTATGCCCTGTATACCCAAGTCCAGGTCATAAATATATATCAACGGGTGCAGTGGTCCTGATACTGACCCCTAAGAAACACTACAGTAAACTTTCCTTCAGTCTGTAAAGCAACTATTCACCAGTGCATTATTTTATCTTCCTTAGCCAATTTCATATGCACGATGCCACTGTCTCTTTAATCCCGTGGACTTTAATTTTGCTCACAAGTCTATTATGTGGTGAAAAACAAAAAGTAAAAAGTGCTGGAAACATTCAGCAGGTCTAGCAGCATCTGTTGAGAGAGAAGCAAAGTTAACGTTTCAGGTCTGTGACCTTTCATCAGAGCTGGCAAAGGTTAGAAAAGAATTAGGTTTTAAGCAAGTGGGGGGGTGGGGGAGAGAACAAAGGAGAAGGTGTTTGATAGGGCAGGAGAGATTAAATAACCAAGCTGTCCTGGGACAAAGGCAAAGCGTATGTTAATGCTTGTGGTGAAAGACAAAGCATTAGTCCAGAGAGACTATTAATAGCAGAATAATGAGTAGCTCTGACTACTTGAAAAGCAGGCACATGGTTAAAAAATACAATATTAAAAAAAAAAGCCGGTCATGCTCTGAATTTATTGAACTCAATGTTCAGTGTGCAAGGCTCTGGAGTGCCTAATCGAAAGATCAGGTGCTGCTCCTCGAGCTTGTGTTGATGTTCATTGGAACACTAAAGCAGGCCAAAGACAGAAATGATGGCATGACAGCAGGGCGGAGTGTTGACAGGGCCTTCAACCGTGTCCAGTCCATTTCCCACACTGATGCCCTCATGCCTTCCCCTCCCTCCCAGAACCACGACAGGGTTCCTCATTTTCCACCCCACCAGCCTCCACATCCAAAGGAGTATCCTCCGCCATTTCCACCACCTCCAGCGTGATGCCACCACCAAACGCATCTTCCCCTCTCCTCCCCTGTCAGCAGCATCATTCCCTCCGCGATACC
The DNA here is from genome assembly GCF_036365525.1 of Heterodontus francisci. Classification (NCBI taxonomy): domain Eukaryota; kingdom Metazoa; phylum Chordata; class Chondrichthyes; order Heterodontiformes; family Heterodontidae; genus Heterodontus; species Heterodontus francisci. The sequence goes on along the minus strand of NC_090390.1, from coordinate 38,192,328 downwards.
CTGATCCACTCCTCCATTACCCCTGACACCTCGTCCCCTTCCCTTGCAATCGCAGGGAATGTAATACCTACCCTTTTACCTCCTCTCTCCTCACTGTCCAAGGCCCCAAACATTCCTTTCAGGTGAAGCAGTGATTTACTTCTTTCAATTTAGTATACTGTATTCGCTGCTCACAATGCGGTCCTCTCTACATTGGGGAGACAAATGCAGTTTGGGTGACTGCTTTGGTGAACGCCTCCGCTCAGTCCGAAAGCATGACCCCGAGCTTCTGGTTGCTTGCCATTTCAACACGCCTTCCCCCTGCCCCCGCTCTCATGCCAACATTTCTGTCTTTAGCCTGCTCCAGTGTTCCATCAACACAAGCTCGAGGAGCAGCACCTAATCTTTCGATTAGACACTCTACAGCCTTGTGGACTGAACATTGAGTTCAATAACTTCAGAGCATGACTGGCCTTTTTATAATATTTTATTTTTTAACCATGTGCCTGTTTTTCGTATAGTCAGAGCTGCTTATTATTCCGCTATTAACAGTCTCTGGACTAATGCTTTGTCTTTCACCACAAGCATTAACACCCGCTTTGCCTTTGTCCCAGGACAACTTTATTTAATCTCTCCTGCCCTATCAACCACCTTCCCCTTCATTCTCTCCCCCACCAACCGCCCCCTCACTTGCTTAAAACCTAATTCTTTTCTAGCCTTTGCCAGTTCTGAAGAAAGGTCACAGACCTGAAACGTTAACTTTGCTTCTTTCTCCACAGATGCTACCAGACCTGCTGAGTGTTTCCAGCACTTTTTACTTTTTGTTTTGTTTCAGATTTCCAGCATCTGCAGTATTTTGCTTTTATTTTAGTCTGTTATGTGGTACTTTGTCAAGTGTCTTTTGAAAGTTCATTTACATGTCATCAACTGCATTACCCTCATCAACTCTGTCCATTACTTCAATCAAAGAACTCCGTCAAGTTAATCAAACATGATGTGCTTTCAACAAATCCGTGCTGACTTTCATTTGTTAGCCCATAATTTTCCATGTGCCAATTAATTTATTCCCGATTATTGTCTCTAAAAGATTCCCTACCACTGACATTATGGCCTATAATTGGGTTTATCTCTCACCCTTTTTTGAACAGGGGTGTAATATTTACAATCCTGCAGAACTCTGACACCACCTCCATATCTGACAAAATTTGGAAGATTGTAGCCAGGGCCTCTGCAATTTCCATGCTTAACTTCCTTCAGTAACCTAGGATGCACCCCAACTGCACTAGGTGACCTTTCTACTTTGAGCGCTGCCAACCTTTATCTCTTTATCTATTTTTATCCTATACAATATCGCTGCTACATCCTCCTTTGCTGCTACATTGGCAACATCCTCTTCTCTAGTGATACAAAGTATTCATTTAGTACCTCAGCCATGTCCTCTGCCTCTACAAGAATCAACCCCAATCTACCTTTAATTACCTTTTTACTATTTATATGTTTATGGAAAACATTGGGCTTTTTTTTAATGTTGGCTGGTAATATATTCTCATATTCCCTCTGTGCCCTCTTATTTCCTTTCTGGTTCTCCTCTGCACTTTCTGTATTTGGCTTGGTTTGTATTGTATTATCAACCTTACATTTGTCATAAAACTCTCTTCTGTTTAATTTAATCTCTATCTTATTGTGATCCAGGGAGCCCTATATTAGATGCCCTTCTTTTCCCCCTCGTTAGCATGTGTCCGCTGTGTACCTGAACTACTTCCTCTTTGTAGGCCTCCTATTGTTTAGTTACTGTTTGCCTACCAATTCCAATCCTTTTGAGTCACATCTCTTTATAACTCATTGAAATTATTCCTCCTCCAATTGAGTACTTTGAACGCATGATTGTTCCATGTCCCTTTCTATAGCTATACTAAATCTTATATTATGATCACTGCTCCCTAAATGCTTCCCCACTTCATTCCCCAGAACTAGATCCAGTACTGCTTTCTCCTTTGTTGGACTGAAAACACACTGATCAAAAAAATTCTATTGAATCATCTCAAGAATTCCTCCCCCGCTTTTCCCTTGACTCTGTTATAAAACAGGTCTACATCAAGATAATTGAAGTCCCATATTATCACTACTGTATAGTTCTTGCGTCATTCTGGTGGCCTGCAGTACTCAGCCAGTAGCGTGATAGCTCCTCTGTTGTCCCTTCATTATAACCAAATAGATTCTGTCATTGACCTCTCAACATCATCCTCTCCAGTGCTATAATAGTTTCTTAATCAATACTGTCCCCCCCACCTCCCTTTTTTTCCTTCCCTATCTTTCCTGAATACCCTGTAACCACGAATATTAAGTTCCCGATCCACAGCTGCTTTGAGCCAGGTCTCCGTTACCCAATATGCACTTCAGACCCATCTTTGACTGTTTTACATTAATCCCCATCTGATCCCTTCTATTTCTGAGCTATTATAGAGTCAGAGTCATTTACGGCACAGAAGGAGGCCATTTGGCCCATTGAGTCCATTCTGGTTCTCTGCGGAGCTATCCAGTCAGTCCCACTCCCCCGCTCAGTCATCATAGCCCTGCAAGTTTATTTCCTTCAAGTACCCATCCAATTTCCATTTGAAATCATTGTTTCTGCTTCTACCACCTTTGTGGGCAGCGAGTTCCAGGTCATTACCACTCACTGCATTTTTTTAAAAGAAGTTTTTCCTCACACATTCCCCTGCATCTTTCCCAAAACTTTCAATCTGTGTTCCCTAGTCCTTGTATCATCAGTTAATGGGAACAGGCTTTCCTTGTTTACCTTTATCTAAGCATGTCATAATCTTGTGCACCTCTATCAAATCTCCCCTCAATCTCCTTTGCTCCAAGGAGAACAACGCAAGCTTTTCCAACCTAACCTTGTAACTAAAATCTCCCTTCCCCGGGACCTTACTGGTAAATCTCCTCTGCACCCGCTCAAGGACCCTCACATCCTTCCTAAAGTATGGTGACCAGAACTGGACACAGTACTCTAGTTGGGTCTAACCAGAGCTTTGTAAAGGTTCAGCATAACTTTCTTGTTTTTGTACTCAATGCCTCTATTTATGAAGCACGTTCTTTACTCTGATGCTATTTGACTTTCCCAGACCTCTGCATCGTGTTTCTCCTCTCAAATGTTTCATCCTGGTGCCCATCCTTCTGCCAAATTTGTTTAAACCCTCCCTGACATTACTCGTTCACATATATAACATTGCTCTATATGCATTGTGTATTTATGTGTGTGTAGATACAGTTTTATTTATAAAAGTGATATTTTTGTGTGGATGCCTAATTTTTCATCCAGCACTGTTTGTGTAACTGGGGATTTAAACTTGCTCTTTGGATTGTTATAAAGCAGCTTTAGTACAGTGTTCGCATAAGGGATCATGCATTTTTCCATTAATCAAACAGCCTAAAACCTCCTTCAGCGTCTCTGCCTTGTGAGTGACAATATGTTGGGAATGCAGAAGAACACAAGCACTTGTGTAAATCAGCACCCACCTGCTGTAGGAATACCATGTGCCAATTTCCCTGTCATACAATCCAATGATCCATTTATTTTTTAATGTGATAGATGACATTTCTTTTCAAACAGGCTGTGCAACAAACAGTGCCTTTTTTAAGGAACTTCTCCATAGGGTCATCTGGCTGTTTCATGTACTGTTCTCCAGTTTGAATTTGATACTCTGCCATGCCTTAGAGGTTATGTAAGATAAGGCAATAGGTCTAGTGGTCAGGTTTTACCTGCCCACCCTGACTGTGCCGCAGGGTTAGGCTCTTGATACTTGCATCACTTTACAGAAGAGTTGATGACAGGTAGAGACTGATACTAGGGAGAGCTTGAACCAAATCAAAGCTAAAAGGCAAGAGGCTTGGGATTGGATGAGAAGCTGTGGCTAAAAGATGGATCAGAAGGATTGCCCTTTTTAGAAAAGTAGGTGACCCGAGATTGAGGGGTCATGATCCCACTGCCAATCACTTGATCGCTAATGGAACATAAGTTGGTTGTATCACTAACAGCTCCCTTTTTTTCCCCCTTACTTTAGGCTGTTGATGTGTAGGATAAGTTGGGATATGGGAACAAACTTTTAAAATCCTGAATGAAACCAAATATGTGTGAAATTGCAGAAAATCTAGAAAGTCGACATGTTGAAATCTACACATGCACAGATGTTTTTATTTTCATTAATAAAATGTAGCTTTACTTAAAGAATATTCTTCAGTTAATTTTCAGAAGACTTAAGTGAAATGCAGAGCTTGTACTGCTGGATGTCGTGTTACCTTTTGCACACCATTGCTAACTTTCAAAATAAAAATGTTAGTTTACTCTGTTCTTGCATGCATGGGGACTTCTCTATTTAATGGGAAAATCAGAGCTCTGACCATCTTGCCCAATTCTGAGGCAATCACTGATTTTCAGTGATTCTGAGCAACCATTTGAAGTCATGTCATTCAGTCCTTCCGAACACAAATGGTCATATGGTTTATTTGTTCGCTAATCTTGTGCCATGTTTGACATCTGGTAAGCTGGAGAAGAGCAATTGTCAGAGGGCAACGGGTTGAGATTGAATATTGAAGGTGAGAGGATGAATTCTAGATTTCTGGTCTTTTTAAAAAGAACAGCACTAAGACAAAGTGCAGGGCTGCAAAGGATACAAGAGAAAATAAGATAAATCAAAAAGTTGTGGTTGTAGAAAGAACGAATATTGGGATGTGAGTTGATGTAGGCTGTCGCAATTGTAGAACAACTTATATTTATATAGCATCTATAACTTGGTTGAGGGAAGGACAGGATTGGCAGCTAAATGTTTCAGGATTTATTTTAGAGATACAGCACTGAAACAGGCCCTTCGGCCCACCAAGTCTGTGCCGACCAACAACCATCCATTTATACTAACCCTACACTAACCCCATATTCTCTACCACATCCCCACCATTCTCCTACCACCTACCTACACTAGGGGCAATTTACAATGGCCAATTTACCTATCAACCTGCAAGTCTTTTGGAGGTGGGAGGAAACTGGAGCACCTGGCGGAAACCCACGCAGACACAGGGAGAATTTGCAAACTCCGCACAGGCAGTACCCAGAATCGAACCTGGGTCTCTGGAGCTGTGAAGCTGCGGTGCTAACCACTACGCCACTGTGCCGCCCAAGCTTCAGGCGGGATAGAGGGGAATGTAAAAGGGGTGGGGGAGTTGCATTACTGGTTAAGGAGAATATCTCAGCTGTACTACGGGAGGACACCTCGGAGGGGTCATGCAGCGAGGCAATATGGGTGGAGCTCAGGAATAGGAAGGGTGCAGTCAAGATGTTGGGGGTTTTTTACAGGCCTCCCAACAGCCAGCATGAGGTAGAGGAGGAGATATGTAGACAGATTTTGGAAAGATGTAAAGGTAACGGGGTTGTAGTGGTGGGTGATTTTAACTTCCCCTATATTGACTGGGACTCACTTAGTGCTAGGGGCTTGGATGGGGCAGAATTTGTAAGGAGCATCCAGGAGGGCTTCTTGAAACAATATGTAGATCGTCCAAGTAGGGATGGGGCCATACTGGACCTGGTATTGGGGAATGAGCCCGGCCAGGTGTTCGAAGTTTCAGTAGGGAAGCATTTCGGGAACAGTGACCATAATTCCATAAATTTTAAGGTACTTGTAGATAAGGATAAGAGTAGTCCTCGGGTGAAGGTGCTAAATTGGGGGAAGGCTAATTATATTAGGCAGGAACTGAAGAATTTAGATTGGGAGTGGCTATAATTGAGGGTAAATCAACATCTGACATGTGGGAGTCTTTCAAACCTCAGTTGATTAGAATCCAGGACCAGCATCTTCCTGTGAGGAAGAAGGATACGTTTGGCAAGTTTCAGGAACCTTGGATAACGCAGGATATTGTGAGCCTAGTCAAAATGAAAAAGGAAGCATTCGTAAGGGCTGGAAGGCTAGGAACAGACTAATCCCTTGAGGAATATAAAGACAGTAGGAAGAAACTTAAGCAAGGTGTCAGGAGGGCTAAAAGGGGCCATGAAAAGTCATTGGCAAACAGGATTAAGGAAAATCCCACGGCTTTTTATACGTATATAAAGAGCAAGAGGGTAACTAGGGAAAGGGTTGGCCCACTCAAGGACAGAGAAGGGAATCTATGTGTGGAGGCAGAGGAAATGGGTGAGGTGCTAAATGAGTACTTTGCATCAGTATTCACCAAAGAGAAGGACTTGGTGGATGATGAGCCTAGGGAAGGGAGTGTAGATAGTCTGGGTCATGTCGTTATCAAAAAGGAGGAGGTGTTGGGCATCTTGCAAAGCATTAAGGTAGATAAGTCCCCAGGGCCTGATGGGATCTACCCCAGAATACTGAGGGAGGCAAGGGAAGAAATTGCTGGGGCCTTGACAGAAATCTTTGCATCCTCATTGGCTACAGGTGAGGTCCCAGAGGACTGGAGAATAGCCAATGTTGTTCCTTTGTTTAAGAAGGGTAGCAAGGATAATCCAGAAAATTATAGGCTGGTGAGCCTTGCATCAGTGAGAGGGAAATTATTATAGAGGATTCTTCGGGACAGGATTTACTCCCATTTGGAAACAAATGAACTTATTAGCGAGAGGCAGCATGGTTTTGTGAAGGGGAGGTCGTGTCTTACTAATTTGATTGAGTTTTTTGAGGAAGTGACAAAGATGATTGATGAAGGAAGGGCAGTGGATGTTATCTATATGGACTTTAGTAAAGCCTTTGCCAAGGTCCCTCATGGCAGACTGGTACAAAGGTGAAGTCACACAGGATCAGAGGTGAGCTGGCAAGATGGATACAGAACTGGCTCAGTCATAGAAGACAGAGGGTAGCAGTGGAAGGGTGCTTTTCTGAATGGAGGGATGTGACTAGTGGTGTTCCGCAGGGATCAGTGCTGGGACCTTTGCTGTTTGTAGTATATATAAATGATTTGGAGGAAAATGTAGCTGGTCTGATTAGTAAGTTTGCGGATGACACAAAGGTTGGAGGAGTTGTGGATAGTGATGAGGATTGTCAGAGGATACAGCAGGATATAGATCGGTTGGAGACTTGGGCGGAGAAATGGCAGATGGAGTTTAATCCGGACAAATGTGAGGTAATGCATTTTGGAAGATCTAATGCAGGTGGGAAGTATACAGTAAATGGCAGACCCCTTAGGAGTATTGACAGGCAGAGAGATCTGGGCGTACAGGTCCACAGGTCACAAAGTGGCAAAGCAGGTGGATAAGCTAGTCAAGAAGGCATTCAGCATGCTTGCCTTCATCGGTCGGGGCATAGAGTATAAAAATTGGCAAGTCATGCTGCAGCTGTACAGAACTTTAGTTAGGCCACACTTAGAATATTGCGTGCAATTCTGGTCGCCACACTACCAGAAGGACGTGGAGGCTTTGGAGAGGGTACAGAAGAAGTTTACCAGGATGTTGCCTGGTCTGGAGGGCATTAGCTATGAGGAGAGGCTGGATAAACTGATTGTTTTCACTGTAACGATGGAGGTGGAGGGGCAACATGAAAGAAGTTTACAAAGTTATGAGCGGCATGGACAGAGTGGATAGTCAGAAGCTTTTTCCTAGGGTGCAAGAGTCAGTTACTAGGGACATAGGTTTAAGGTGAGAGGGGCAAAGTTTAGAGGGGATGTGCGAGGCAAGTTCTTTACACAGAGGGTGGTGAGTGCCTGGAACTTGCTGCCGGGGGAGGTGGTGGAAGCAGGTACGATAGCGACGCTTAAGAGGCATCTTGACAAATACATGAATAGGATGGGAATAGGGGGATATGATCCCCGGAAGTGCAGAAGGTTTTAGTTTAGGCAGGCATCAAGATCGGCGCAGGCTTGGAGGGCCGAATGGCCTGTTCCTGTGCTGTACTGTTCTTTGTTCTTTGTATAACGTACTAAAACATACCAAAGTGTTTATACATACAAATGTAGAAAACTAGCAAAATCTGACAGCTGAAAGAGTCCTGAAAATATATATTGTAGCTTATGAAGACAAATGAGTAGATAGAAAGGGCATGCGCTTGTATTAAATTAAGCTTCAGGTATACTCGACATTCAATCACTTTCATTTCACAGAAGAAACCTAAAGTAAACAAAAGTGCAGTTTGTATTGGTGTAATAAATTACTGAAGGGGGATGCACGTGCTGAAGCCATGATGTTCCGTGGCTGCGCGGATGGGGATAGGAAGTGTCCAGTCATGGTGCTTCAGCCATCATAGGTGTAGGACAGGTTTGATTGAACAGCTGGTCTTTTCCTGTTCATTTATTTTCCAGCAAGGTCTGGGGCATATTGCTGCTCCCCAGAAATTTTTAATTTTTGGCACATTATGTGGTGCATTTTACTGCATTTTGAAGCCTACTATAATTTGCCTTTTGTGTAAAAATTTTCTCCTGGAAAGATTATTTTATATGTGAAAACAAAGATACTTGTTCGGACTTCAATATATAACTTCACAGAATCAAGTTCCTTTCATTGTCACATTAATTTGTGAACTAAGAACATTTGCAACAGGTACCTCCAATAATCTCAACTGGGAATGTATATACAGTTACCAGACAAAACTGGCTCACTACTGCATCTGCTCCTGTCTCAGACCCTATGGTGACTGAGAGACAGATGGGGGATTTCCTAGATTGAGAGTATGCTGATTGAAATTTTATTTTTAAGTAGCTGCAGTAGGGATATGGGTAAACCAATATGATTGGAGTTCTGATGTGTCTTTTCCTCTTTTTCAATGCTGATCAACCTACAGTGCATTTCAATTTTTTTTTCATTTTAAAACCTTAAAATGAGAGGTTAAACATTACTGTTTGTCATAATAACAGACAAATGCTCAAAGTTCGTAAGATTTTATTTTATTTATTTTTTATTATTTGAACTCTTCATTATTTTAATAGAGGAACTCCCCATTTAAAATAAACAGGTTAATGCCATTGTTAAAATAGCAACCAGGGTAATGTCTTCTGAATGCATGATGCATTCATTATGATCACAATCAATAATTTCAAACTTAGATTCTTTTGACCCAGTCAGTGGCAGAGTCTTCATTAATCATGCACTCTGAAATTCTTCAAAAGCTTTCTGCCTTGTCACATCCTCCCTACTTTCAGAAGCTCGCTTTTTGACCATACATTTGGTCCCCACCACAAGCTCCGCTCCCTCACCACTGATTATATCCCTCTCCCTGGCAACTGTCTGAAGCTGAAGCAGACTCTTCACAACCTCAATGTCATATTTGACCCGAGGTGAGCTTTCAACTACATATCCATGCCATCCGTAACACCGCCTATTTCCATCTGTGTAACATCACCCGTCTCCACCCCTGCCTTATCTCTTCTGTTGAAACCCTCATCCATGCCTTTGTTACCTCCAGACCTGACTATTCTAATGCATTCCTGGCTGGTCTGCCACATTCTACCCTCCATAAACTTGAGGTCATCCAAAACTCTGCTGCCTGTGTCCTAACTCGCACCAAATGCCTTTCACCCATTCCTCCACACTCAGTGACCTACACTGGTTCCGGTTAAACAACACCTCAGTTTTAAAATTCTCATCCTTGTTTTCAAATCCCACCATGGCCTCACCCCTCTGTATCTGTGTAATCCTCTCCAGCCCTACAACCCTCCGATATCCTTTAATTCCAGCCTCTTGAACTTCCCTGATTTTAATCACTCCACCATTGGTGAACATGCCTTCAGCTGCCAAGGTCCTAAGCTCTGGAATTCCTTCCCTAAATCTCTCCACCTCGCTTTCCTCCTTTTAAGACGCTCTTTACGACCTACCTCTTTGATCAAGCTTTTGGCCACCTGTTCTGATATGTCCTTGTGTGTCTCAATGTCATATTTTGTTTTATAATGCCTCTGTGATGCGCCTTGGTACACTTTGATGTTCAAGGCGCTATATAAATACAAGTTGTTGTTATACTATCCATCATTTTCCCTCTCCTTCTAATTCCTGTTCAATGTCTGAAATAATTTCATTTATAAAATGTCTGGGATGTCATATCATATTAGGGTACTATGCAAGCTGTCACCTAACATTTTAAATCAATCCGAACAGTTCCATTTTGTGAAGTAGAGCAAATCCTGTAATGGTCTCAATTTTCAAGAACTTTTTCTCCAAATGAGATGTTTTGTCATTGTCCATGTTATGGAGTCTACTGGAGTACAATATGTTATCAAACTTGTACTTCTACTCTATTGATGAAGTCTTTCAAAGCCAGAAGAAAGAATGATTTTTGGCCCCACTATTCTGATGTGCTTAGAAGGTTAGAAGTTACAGCACAGAAACCAGTCATTTGACCCAACCTGTCTGTCAGCATTTATCCTCCATTTGAGCAAATAGTTGTAATCACATTTACCCAACCTGTCCCCATATGCCTTTAACCATATTCCTTCATCCACTTATTTAATCTAATCTTAAATGTTGACATTGTTTCTGCCTCAGCCACGAACCATAGACATGAATTCCATAGTCTCAACCCTCTAGGTGAAGAATCTTGTATCGATACCCTCTCATTCTTGATCCTTCAATCTGAGAAATTTGAATAAATTCATCAAGAAGCAAACTTGCAGGATAATTATTGAGCTGTGTCATAGAAAGCATCTTTATTGCACAAGGTTTTATCCTGATTGCCCCCCACCCCCGCCTTCACTCACCAGTTAGCAGTTTCACAAAGTGCGGCTGCAAATCATGCCAAGCTCTGTCTGCATGGGATGCTTGCCTAAAGTTACTAGATTGGCTGATCAAAGCATATGTCAACAACAGCTTGTATTACATAGCACCTTTAACGTAACAAAGCGTTCCAAGGTACTTCAAAGGGGCGTTATAAAGCATGATCCACGATTGTTCACAAGTGAAAAAACTTCAGCCAGTTGAGTCACTTTGTTAACAGAAAGGAGTGTCAATTAGAATTCAGGATTGCATTTTTATAGGCCCAAGATTGCACAGTCCAGAGATAGGCTCTACATACTTTTTTTACATACATACATATATATATATGTCTGTGTGTGTGTGTATATATGTATATATACATACGCACGCATCAGAGAGAGAAACAGTGTTAACATTTCAGGTCTATGACCTTTCATCAGAACTACTCTCTCTGCAGATGCTGCCTGACCATCTGAGTATTTCCAGCATTTTCTGTATAGTATTTTGCTTTTGTATCTGTGAAGGGAGAATATCTGTTTCTTTCCACAAATGTTGCCTATCCCGCTGAATGTTTTCCAACATTTTCTGCTTTTATTTAATTTGCCATTGATTCGCTCACTCTGCAAACCTGTTAATGTCTTCCTGTATTTTGATGCACTCCTCCATGTTAATAGATATACCCCCCAATTTGGTATCATTTGCAAATTTAGACACTATACCTCCACTTTCTGAGCCCAGATCATTTATGTATAATATAAACAACTGTGCTTTCAGCATGAATCCCTGCAAGATACTGGTTCCTGATCCATACCTTCGTGGTCTTCAGTATGGTAACCTAGTTGTTATGATACTGAACTAATCCAAATGTTGCTACCTTTCCAAGGACCAATTGGAAAAAATAGATAATTTAATGCAAGAGGCGTGCATCTGGAGAGATTTGTAAGAAAGAAAAAACTTAGATTTGTTAAGGTGCTATATAAATTAATCAGAAATGCCCTAAAGCTCTTCACATAGAATACATTACATTATGCATTTACTCTTTTTAAGGGGATATCACTAAATATCAAATTTAGAATTGGCCCACTATCTTAACATAAATAATTTTATACCCCAACAAGAAACAATACTTCTAGATACCTGTAAATGTGTAAAGAAAGGAGCGATAAAGGGAAAGATATACAATTGAAAATCATTAGCACAGAGATAAATCTTGCATCCTGCAAATATCTGCCTTATTGTATCAGCTGCTGAATATTAGTGGGGTATAGGCTTCTCATTAATAGTTTGCACTAAGTTCAAAAAGCCCCTTGAAACACATCTTGTATACAAGATTAAAAGGAGAAAAAACAGATGGAACACATTCAAAATCTTTGTAAAACAATTTTCTGATTATTAGAGAGGAGGTCAGCATTTTGCTGCTAATATGCAAATTTTTACTCTTGCTGTACTGTACAGCCCACAGGTAGCTGATGAGAACTATACCTTGATTATTGCTAATATAATACCATATACAAATAATCTTACTAGGCTGTACCTTTTAATAGTATAAATTAAGTCTTCAGAAGTTAAGGAATGTTTATCCTCTTTGCTTATATGCCTTTGCTGAAAAAAATACTGCTATTACAATTATTTGTATGTAATCATGTAACATGCATACATGGTTATAATTTGAAGGCTGAAATTCAATTGTAGAATTTGGAATATTGATCAAATTGCTCGAGCTTTTCTCTGTTTGTCACCCTCAATTTATCCCTCAATTTAATTACAGCCTTGTAACTCCAGACAACTGTTGTTGAATAAACATGTTTAAATTAGGAATACTAATTTTAAAGGATGAAAAAGGTTTTTCACTTAAAAAGGGAAAGATAACAAGCTTAGGTTATTAAGTTCTGAATGCCAGTTTGAATTTAAATGAAAACTTGTGGAAATAGTAGACCTTAATAATGTTTTGAAGCTCGAGTATGACAACAAGCCCTAAGGCTTTGAGAATTCTTAGAACCACTAGAAATATAATAGGGTTTTAATAGACTTAACAAAGATGCATAAATTAATATTAAACTTGGCATCTAAATGTAATTAAAATGAATATTCTTCTCCATTAGTTCTCCTGTTCAAAACTATCTTCATTTCTGGCAATGTAACAAAAGCTTTTTTGCACTTTACATTTCCAGTTTTGATCTGACCCTTGTGATGCCTATATGATCTATAGAAAGATTTTTACTACACCAAGTGAATGCTAAGCTTCTGTGTTGCCCACTCACATTTGTCCAATTAACCTTCCATGAGATCAAGACCCACTGAACGTTTAAATGCTTCTCCCAGGCCACTAAGACTTTATTCACTTTCCCGGACCTCGCCTCCTTACACAAAGCCAAAAGCTACCACTGGGATACAGGCATTGTTTGTTTTCTCCTCCAGGAACTGCTTCAAGTAGGACTCATTCTCCGATTTTTGAATACATTTCTCTGCTGCGCCCAAATTTCTTAACTGAAAAATTGGAGACTATGCAATCCATAATACATTGCCTTTCAAGATCACAAAATGAGCAAAAGGAGTCTTTGTGAATGAGTTGATCTATCCTTTTCATCCCAAATGCCTTCCATTTGGATAAAATTAAATTTTGCCCTTGCACCTGAAAATCCTGATTAACACACAGTGGCATCATTTAAAGTAGTCACTGAATATATCTCACATAGATGCATATTGTCTCTAATCAATTCAACGATTTAAGCTTCCCACTCTGTTTATTAGTCCTCCCAAAGATGCATGCTCTGGCAATAGCTCTTCCTTCTCCAACTCTGACTGCAGAAATATTTTCTTTGCAGGGAAAATCCACTAAATAGAATTTATAAATTTACCTTTGTGTTATCAAATGAGGGGACTTTGCAGGCCGTCCAGCCTTTTTTCTCAAGCCTGCATCCTTTAAAATAGCATACTTTTTCGGTGGGGGGGGTTCCTACCCAACAGGTTTCAAAAGTTTATCTTCATTTTCTCTGGTATCGTCATTGAGGGGTGACATTCACGATCATCTTGGTAGTATCAGTCCTTGTGCTTTATAAAAGAAGAAACTGGCCCATTGGGTAAATTCCCGGATTATTGTTATAAAAAGGACTGAAATTCTAATCACTAGTGCCAGGTAAAAATGAAGGGACTACAATGCTACTATGGAGGACAAAATTTGACCAGAATTTCCAACCCTAATCATTATTAGTTGCCAGCGACGCCAGAGCTGGCAGGCAGCCATAAAGGCGGGGCTAAAGTGTGGCGAGTTGAAGAGACTTAGTAGTTGGCAGGAAAAAAGACAGAGGCGCAAGGGGAGAGCCAACTGTGTAACAGCCCCGACAAACAAATTTTTCTGCAGCACCTGTGGAAGAGCCTGTCACTCTAGAATTGGCCTTTATAGCCACTCCAGGTGCTGCTTCACAAACCACTGACCACCTCCAGGTGCTTATCCATTGTCTCTCAAGATAAGGAGGCCAAAGAAGAATCATTATCTAGTGACCCCTGTTACAAGTCCAGATGCATTATAGGACGTGCCTGACTCCGCCCCGCCTCAGCTTATCTGCTGCTGAAACCCTCATTCATGCCTTTGTTACCTATAGACTTGTCTATTCCAACGTACTCCTGACCAGCCTCTCATGTTCTACCCTCCGCAAACTTGAGGTTGTCTTAAACTCTGCCCCTGTCCTAACTCACCAAGTTCCATTCACCCATCACCCCTGTGCTCACTGACCTTCATTGGCTCCCCTTAAGCAACACCTCAATTTTAAAATTCTCATCTTTGTTTCCAAATCCCTCTGTGGCCTCGCCCCTCCCAATCTCTGTAATCTTCTCCAGCTCCGCAACCCTGCACTCTGCTAATTCTGGCCTCTTGAGCAATCCCAATTTTAATCACACTGCTATTGATGGCCATGCCTTCAGCTGCCTAGCTCTTGCTCTGGAATTTCCTCCCTAAACCTCTCTGACTCTCTACTTTACTTTTCTTTCCTCTTTTAAGCTCTTTAACCAAGCTTTTGGTCATCTGCCCTAATATCGCAATGTAGCTCAGTGATGCTCCTGTGAAGTACCTTGGGATGTTTTTATAATGTTAAAGATGCTAATAAATACAAATTATTAAATGTTGGATGAGGATAGAATCAGATTTGGTTGTAATGGCCTCCATAATAGAATAGCCAGTTGACACGCTGCCATGGGTGTCCATTGGTTGCCCAACTTAATTTTATGTACAGATGTTATTACATTTATACTTTTAGCTGTAAAATGTATTTCATATGTTGTCATATGATATATAACTGATATAATGTAAATTAATATTTTTAAGTATTCAACCTTGTCAAATCTAGATGGTCTTTAGTTCAAACCTTGAAATGTATCTGCCCAAACAAAATAGTAGAAGGATTTTAAGTTATTCTAAATGTAATCAAAGGGGTTCTGCCCTGTCACCCAGGTACAGCAATGCTAAATAAAGAAGTAGGTAATAATGGACACCTCAAAATTCCTTTTAATCCATACAAAAAAAGAAAGGAACCATGCAGCTATCTGTGTACCTTAATGCTAAAGTGGTTTTTAAAACCATACATACATAATGCTTTGCAATTTTAAGAATTGGTCTCTTTGATCTCTAGCTCATTATCCCAGTCAAAACACCCCTGCTCATGTCAGCAAAAGGGAACAGATTTGATAGAAATTCACTTGCCCCAGCTGGGGAGAATGACATCAAATCCATTCAACCTCTCCCTACAGAGGGTTTATTCTACTCCATGCAAAATCCACAGCCAGTAAGGAGCCAAGTTAATTAATACCCTTGTGTGCAGATTATGTTGCCTTTTCCAAGATTGTGCTTTGCAAATGGGATGAGATACTGGCAAGTTGATCTCAAAAACATGAAAAAGAGATTAATCGAAAATATGTTGTTTTTTAAGTAGCAAGAGTAATAAAATGGGAAGCTTTTCATAACTTAGCAGTTTTTCTTCAGGTTAATTTATTCTACAGCTATTGTTATTTGGTAACCTGGCATCTGATTAATGAATTGTAGTAATGGTACTTTATAGTGCTGATATTGGTCTCAGACTGGTATCTCTAGCACACATGTACACTGTCGTGCTGGTTAATTTGTTAATTTTTAAAGTTATTGCAGGAGCATTCTTTCTCTGCTAACAAAATCATTCAAAAGCATGTTTAGTAGTCACCTTTGCAATGGGCTGGAGTTATACTATACCTGGTACAAAGTCCAGCTGTATAAGGCAGTCTGAGAGGGGCTCTCTCACCTCCTGGTATGACTGCTCCGAGGTCACATTACCAGTCTGATCCGCTTCATTCTGCCACTTTTCACACTGCTGTATGTCGGAAACAGCTATGCATCAACATGAATGCAGTTGTATAATGGCACAGTTATTATCACATAAAATAATGCCCTGACCATTTCTATATGTTGCCATGTTGGGAAAGTGTCTTGTAAGACAGTTTTTGCAGATAAGGCTGTGCTATCTAATGAAAAATATGTGCTAAGATGTTTGTGCCTTTGATTCTTTTGTGTGTTACACAGCTTGTAGATTTTAAGGTCGAGAAATAATAGTTCAGGTCCACCAGCAGTATAACTTGCTGAGATATGCAGTTCCCATAGCGTGTTTTTTTTTGTCCTTCAGCCTGGGTTATGTGGGTGTGTCTGAGATTAGAACAACATTGGTGCCTTTGGGCTTAGTTATGAATATAACAAGTCCGGACTTCCCACTGTGCAATAGCCTGAGGGTCTAGTTTTGGGAAAGTATGTTGCCTGGGGGGAGAAATGAAGGTTGAGCAGGATTAGTATGAACCCAAATAACCATGGCTTCTTCCTCGGGAAAATAGCAAATCCCTCTGTTCCAGCTGTCAAAACTTATGGGAGTTTCATTCTCTGCACACTAAGTGTGTGAAGGGGTAATTCTTTAGAAATTAGGGTAGCACCACTTTTGTATTTAGCAATAATTATTTTAATCTCAAACTAACGTGATCACTTTATAATTTCTGTTGAGCAAATTTCAATACTGAGGAGAGTTTTTAGATGCACTATTTTGAGAGTTTTGAGGACACAGCTTGTTTTATTTTCCTTTGATGCATGGTCCCCCGTGAGCTGGCTTTCATTGTGCTACAGTCGATGCTTTTGTTTTTACTTTCCTGTAAAAACCTGGGATCTGTTAGGAAAGTTCTGAAGAATTTACCAATTAGCAGCTGCCCTGCCAACCACAGCAGGTGGTTTTCATATCCCTCAGAGAAGCTGTTTGCACCTCTGATCAAAGCAAATGCAGGTTTAACAAAAACAGTCAAGGATTTTGTTGGATTTTTGGTATGTGACGCAAACCCGTGAAGTATAGGTAATTTTTGTAGCTTGGCCATTGAGCGGGTAATAAATTGCTACCATTTCAGGAAGTGTTAGCTTTGTTGTGTGTATAACAGTGTTACGAGTTTGTATACATTCATTTCCTTGATAACCACTCTCAGTAGGGAATGTGAGGGGATGGGTACTAATAGGGATGAGTAAATATGTCTGAGAGCCAGTCAACACCTGATAAAAGAAGGAGCTTAATTCACCTTAATTGAAAGGCCAAGTGTGGAAAAAAATGCTATTTGCATTTTGAGATGGCAAATAGGAGTCTCCCTCAGGTGATTTTTTTTTTCAGAAACATTTTGAAGTTTTAAAAAGAATGCTGCAAATAATTAGACCTATATGATATTTAAAGCATCAATGTGATCAAAACATGCATCAGGTTTCTCATGATTATGCAGCATTGACATTTTAAGTTCCAATTAAAATCTGTTTCTGAACTTTTTCACCTTTTATGCTTCCTCAGATTTTGGGCCCCTTTCTGCTGTTGCATTGATGAAAAGCATTTACAATACTTGGCTTAAGAAAGGGTATAGAAATAATAGCAATGCAGTAATAGCATAACAGTCTGTCCTCATTAGCCTGTGTAAGAACTGTATGCACAGTGGCAATGGGAGCAATTGGCCAAGCTGTGTGTGACAGCCTGCTTGTTTGGAAATAGGCTAATCTCCTGCTTGGGTTATCGAGAGGTCAGGTGGAGATTTCTTTTTTCAGCCTCCTTTAGTGCATTAGCTTCTATGTGTTTTATAACAGCCCTCTTCTTTGGTAATTGTGCCTGCAGGCTGTGGATGGACAGCAGTTATCTGTTGAAATAGACTAAGCAGCAAGTGTTCTGACATGTTTATCAGGCAAATTGTACCTGACAAAAAGGTAATTACACTTACAATTGGGTCCAAGAGCAGCTGGATGATTAGGGGTTAATCAACTGTGCTGAGTAGACACGTCCTGTGTTTAAAGCTAATGGTTTAGCCTTGACTGTTAGAAATCCTAAGCACTGTTTACAATGGGGTAATCAAAAGTGTCATGAACTATTCAATCATTTATTACATCTTCACAACTCCAAGTAAATTTGATGTTGCCTTCCAATCAAAAACAAAAGTTAGTATAGAATCCCTTTTGTTGCAAATTTAAAGCTGTGCAGACCTGAATGATGTATAAATCCTGCAACGTTTTGATCGTTCTGCGGGTTTAAAAACTACTAGTTGAAGCATTTTTGCATTTCTCCAATTATAAACTCCCAACATAGGTTTGATGGCACTTTTCTGTGGAGAAATAGGAACTTGATGCATGCATTGGATAAACACATTCATGCTTCTGGATAAAGAATTAAATCTGGACAATCACCTTGCAAATCATGGGATGCTGCTGCCTGTTCAGGTTATTTTGATTTAACCTAAATATAATGTCCATTCAAGCTGTAGTGCTAAGGGTATAGTTCAGTACTATTTTTGGTTACCTTATGAAGCACATTGTGATGAATGAATGATTGATTGTGATATCATAGTTGGATTAATAGAACAATGTATGTTTTGTGTTCTTTTCAAGACAGTGAACCAAATCATGAAAGAAGCAATAAAAATTAAGGCAGTGTAAACGTTTTCCCATTTCATAACCAGTTACCTTAAGAAGAAAATGTTTTGTTGAAATCTGTGTACAAGCAAGCTATCCAACTTAGGGTATCATGTTATTAGGGTATAATTATATAATGAAATACTAAGTAATAAAGCTTTTATGTCTCATACAGAACTTTAAATCTCTCAATGATTCTGTCAAGCATTTTCCAGAAACCACGATGAATGTTTGGAAATGATACAAAACACTTTAAATTACCTGAACTTTGGCAGATCACAACACATTTGGGCAGTTTGTTGGAGGGATGTGACGAGGGGAGGAGGATGGTCTGAATTGTGACCAGATGGGATTTGGGCGAGAATGATTGGCTGAGTAATAAATACTGCAATGCCAGTGAGTTAAACAGGAAAAACATTTATTTTAGTGGATGGAAAGATGTTTGAAAAATAAGGGGGGTTGTGGAGAAAGAGAAAAAATATCAAGCGGCCACAACGGGGAGCTTGGGCACAGCTAGTTGAATTTAATCAAAGGTATAAAATAATTATAATCATTATTTCAGAATCAGCAAAGCTCAGAATATTACCTATTTTCATGGCGGAGGCTGGGAAGGTGGTTTAGTAAATGCTGAGTTTGTTAGCCAGAAGGTTGTTGGTACAGCCTATCTTTGAATTAATTATCTGTGTGTATCTTTTCACAAAAGGTGTGACTGCATTTGTGGTCGAGGTTCTGTTCTAATGAAGGGTCACTGACCTGAAACATTAACTCTGCTTCTCTCTCCACAGATGCTACCAGACCTGTTGGGTATTTCCAGCAGTTCTTGTTTTTATTTGTGGTCAAGGTTTTCTGATTCAGCAGCAGTCCTTGCCAACTTCCTATATTAAAAAAAAAAAATGTGTAGTGGAACTTCTTTGTACATAGTGAACTCTAATCTCTACCTGTTCTTCACAATGGAATAAAATCAGCACCCTGAATACTTAGGAAGCAGATTAAATTATATTACAAACCATATTCCACACTCCAGCACCAAGTTGATGTCACTTCTGTTTAGTTTGTTCTTTCCTTCCTAACAGAGATGAGAAGAAGTTAGTGGAACTCTTATTAAGCTTTGAATATAATTTCAGATTAATTAAACATTGAGGTAGGTTCTCTTGAGTAAGCTGATGCTAAAAAAAATTTGCATAAACTGGATAAACTGAAAAATGTCATTAACTCAATAAACCTTATGAATATTCAATTGCCATATCTCAAGGATATATTCAAATTATGATATTCTACAGCTGAATGTTCCTTACCCGCTGCAGGGTTTTATATTTAGCATTATTTAAAATCATTTCTGTCATATAGGTTGTTGGACTGTGTATAAAATACACATAATGGGCATAGATTTGTGTTTTTAAAGTTGTCTTATGAAAAACATACCATATCCTGCACAGAGTATCCAAGTGACGTCCTCTTTGATCTTTGTGGTAGTTTCCAAATGCAGGTGAAGTCCTGAAGCTATGTTGCTGAAAATGATCCTCCTGCTGTTTTTTTGAGACATCTCAGGCAGTTCTGTAGCCGAGAAGAGTTCACCCCAATCAAATTCCTACCTTCTGTACCACACCTGATAAATCCCTAATCCTTTGGCATACGCCTATCCCCCACCTGCCTCACAGATGGTTATGTGAATAAGACTGACCTATTCCAAGGCTCGAGTGAAATATGTTTATTTTCCAAAAATCTACTTTATTCATAAAATTTGCAGAAGTACATTACATAACTTTTTAAATTTGGCATTACATAAAGTGTAATACAGATCAGTTTCTTTCAACAGTACATGAGGTGCCTCACTAGACTTGCCATTATAGTTTGTTTACAAAGGGTGAAATATGGGGGTGCACAGCCCCTACATTCCACATTGTTAGTTCGGAGTTTCAGAAGTATCTAGCCCATTCCGCTACCAAGGAACGTGAAACTCTTCAGGGAGCCAGTTGTCACTAGCACATGCGCATAAAATCAACTGATTCAAATTTGCTATCCTCTGGGAAGTCTCCCTAGCGCGCAGGAAATTTGAATCAGCTCATTTTATGCGCATGTGCTGCCAGTGGTAATCAACTCCCTGAAGACTCCTGCACTCCCTACTTTAAGTCAAGAGATAAGCAACCATGAACATGTAGTGACCACTGATTGGAGCTGCATTACAGCCCCAAGATTACCACTACACTCACAATATTAATTCACTGCCTCCCTTAAATTAATGCCGGTGATTAGACTCAATTATTTTGATAACTGTGACAAAAAGCAGCTGTGACATTAGTGTCTGAGTTAATGGAAGCAGGAACTAGATTATTGCTGGAATGTTATACATAGACATATTATACAACACACCAAGGCTCCTTAGCATCTTCCAAACCCGCGACCTCTGCCACCTCGAAGGACAAGAGCAGCAGATGCATGGGAACATCACCACCTGCAAGTTCCCGTCCAAGTCACACACCATCCTGACTTGGAACTATATCGCCATTCCTTCACTGTCGCTGGGTCAAAATCCTGGAACTCCCTTCCTAACAGCACTGTGGGTGTACCTACCTCACATGGACTACAGCGGTTCAAGAAGGCAGCTCACCACCACCTTCTCAAGGGCAATTAGGGATGGGCAATAAATGCTAGCATAGCCAGTGATGCCCACTTCCCATGAATGAATTTTTTAAAAATTGGTAAGTGGGTGGATAAATTCTTGCTTTTTTGGGTAGGTTTTGTACCTTTTCAACTGAATTTGCATGCTGTGGTAGTGGGATAAATAAATACAAGTACTATAATTTGCTCGTGCCAAAGCAGTTTCATTATTATACTAATCCCAAGCTGTTGAAATAAGCATCATTTTAATTAAAGTAATATTTTGAAATTTATGTACCATTTTTCCCAGTTCTACTTTTAAACTTCCCATGATAGTTTGAGAGCAATTGCACTTCCAAGTATGTCACTGAGTCATACAGATCATGAAGGTAACTGCCTCAATTGCTGGTCTGTACTGAGTTAACTGATGTCAGTAAAATTGCTGCAATTGGGTCTGGTGCCCCTGGGCGGAAGAGGGAAAAATCAGCCCGGTTTCCCACCCCTGATCACTATCTGGTTCCCCCTGCTGGAAAGTGTGTGTGTGAATGTCTTGTAAGGACATGATCAAGCCTTTCATTGTCTCATAACTTGGCAGCAGTCGTTCTTCATACTCTGTTGTGAGGAATGGTCACTTGGGTTAGGAATTGGAGAGCTACCAGTACCTGCAATTTCTGTTATCAGTCAGCGTCTTCAGGAAACGTGACATTTAAAAATAAATTCAAGTTCATTTTCTGGTTAATCAATGTTATGAAGCATGTTTGCAAATGTACAATCAATTCTGAACACACTCTATTGTATCTGATGTGTAATTTGAAATCTCTTTCATCCTACTAATAGTAATGTTTTTTCAGTGGTTTGTGATATTTGGTGCAATTTATTATGATAAACAGGATATTACAGAATCTGCTGTATAGAACCTTTTTGTGACTGCAGAATCGTCCATTCGATTATGAAAATTAATTTAGCAAGATTAGTTCGTATAGGTTTGACTGTGCCATGTGGATACTAGGATACATGGTTTATTTTGCTTTTTTTAAAAAAAGGAAAGATGCAAGAAGAATAAACTGAATCCTCCTTTACCATTGTGCATTCTGTGTGTACCACTGATTAAAGTATAGACACGAATTACGTTGTTAAAAGGTTGCTCTCTATTATATGAAAATTAACTAAAAGCAGTCTTTGTGGTGTGATCCAGAAATAATTGCATCAGAAATACTGCTTATTTTAAAAAAAATGATTGCAAGGTATGCATATATCAGCCAGCTTTTGTTTTGATACAAGACAATGGATTGTATTAAAATAATAGATATAGTAAAAGCTCTAATATACAACATGGCTTAGAATTCACATTGCCCGCTAACTTATTTCACAAATGTAAGAGATTAGAATATGAAGGGGAATAAAAGTAGAATATTCTGGTACATTTGCTTACATTGAGAGATCTCTGTCGAGAGAAATACCTTCTTGAAGTTGATTTTTAAAATTTTATGTGTTTAAAAAAAAAAGTTATACATATTGAAAGGCATAGAATTTATATTGTAGGATCAGGCCATTTGGGCCAACTAGTTTAGTCTGGTATTTGTTCCACACGAGCCAATATTTTATACTTTACAAGCAGTTTGACCTGCTGCCAGGTGGCTGCTGTTGTCTAATTCACTGCATTGTAGTGGAGTGGGGTTTTGCCCATCAATGCGAAGCATCTGAGTTGTGGCTCTCATTCTGCTAAAATGCCAATATCTCAGTCACATTCTGTGGGAGGGCCACACACTACTTAAATTTAGCAAAACATCAAAAATTTAAGACGCCAAAGGAGGTCACTTGGCCCATTGTGCCTATGCAGGCCAAAAAAAGAGCCATTCATCCTAATTGCACTTTCCAGCTATTGGTCCCTCTCCCTGTAGGCTACAGCACATCAATTGCACATCTAAGTATTTTTTTTTTTAAGTGCAATGAAGGTTTCTGCCTCTACCACTCTTTCTACAAGAGTGTTCCAGATCTCCACCAGCCTCTGGTTGAAAAAATTTCCCCACAAATCCTCTCTCATCCGTCTGCCAATTACATTAAATATGTGTCCCCTGGTTATTGATTTCTCTGCTAAGGAAATGGGTCCTTCCCATCTACACTCCAAGCTCCTCCATAATTTTATACACCTCAATGAAATCTTCCCTCATGCTATGTTCCAAAGAAAATAACCCAAGCCTATCCAATATTCCCTCATCGCTATAATTCTCCAGTCCAGGCAACATCTTCGTAAATCTCCTCTGTACCCTCCCTAGTGCAATCACATTCTTCCTGTAATGCGATGACCAGAACTGTATACAGTACTCTAGCTATGGCCTATTCATTTTTTCTATTTCCAAAATATACTTTATTCATAAAAATCTGTAAAAAAAATTACCTTGCCAAACAGTTTCAAACAGCACCAAAACATACAAACATTGCAAGGGAGATCAGTTTCCTTCAATACTATCATGAGTTTCTTCACAACCCTTCCATTTCACAATTGTCATGCCAATTACAGTTTTACATTTACAGCAAATGAAAATATTAACGATACAGTTCAAGGGGTTTCCTATGGATCCAGCCCCTCAGTTCAGCTTGGTGGGGGGACCTTACACTGTGGTCTTTCCCCATTGAGCCTTTGTTGCGGCTGCCCCAAGCTTTAGTGCGTCCCTCAGCACGTAGTCCTGGACCTTGGAGTGTGCCAGCCTGCAACATTCGGTGGTGGACAACTCTTTGCGCTGGAAGACCAGCAAGTTTCGGGCAGACCAAAGGGCGTCTTTCACCGAATTGATAGTCCTCCAGCAGCAGTTGATGTTTGTCTCGGTGTGCGTCCCTGGGAACAGCCCGTAGAGCACAGACTCCTGTGTTACAGAGCTGCTTGGGATGAATCTCGACAAAAACCACTGCATCTCTTTCCACACCTGCTTTGCGAAGACACATTCCAGGAGGAGGTGGGCGACCGTCTCTTCCCCACCACAGCCACCACAGGGGCATTGTGCGGAGGGGGCGAGACTTCAGGTGTGCATGAAGGATCTGACGGGGAGGGCCCTTCTCACCACCAGCCAAGCTACATCTTAGTGCTTGTTTGAAAGTTCTGGTGATGAGGCATTCCGCCAAATGATTTTGACGGTCTGCTCGGGGAACCATCCAACAGGATCCACCGTCTCCTTTTCCCGTAGGGCCTTGAGGACATTCCGTGCAGACCACTGCCTGATGAACCGGTGGTCAAAGGTGTTTTCCCGCAGAAACTGCTCCACGAAGGATAGGTGGTACGGCACGGTCCAACTGCATGGAGCATTCCGCGGCAATGTGACCAGGCCCATCCTTCGCAACACCGGGGACAGATAGAACCTCAGCACGTAGTGACACTTGGAGTTTGCGTACTGGAGATCTACACACACCTTGTTGCAGCCGCACACTAAGGTCATCAGGATGAGGGCCACGTTGGGTACATTTTTCCCACCCTTGTCCAGAGATTTGAACATCGTGTCCCTCCAGACCCGGTCCATTTTAGATCCCCAGATGAAGCGGAAAATGGCTCGGGTGACTGCCACAGCGCAGGAGTGGGGTATGGGCCAGACCTGCGCCACGTAGAGCAACAATGTGAGCGCCTTGCACCTGATGACCAGATTCTTGCCCACAATGGAGAGAGATCGCTGCCCCCACATTCCCAACGTTCGTCGTACCTTGGCTACTCGCTCCTCCCAGGTTTTGGTGCACGCCCCGGCCCTTCCGAACCATATCCCCAGCACCTTCAGGTAATCTGACCTGACGGTGAAGGGAACAAAGGATCGGTCAGCCCAGTTCCCAAAGAACATGGCCTCGCTCTTGCCGTGGTTAACTTTGGCTCCCAAGGCCAGTTAGCTATGGCCTATTCATGCCTAGGCTAATGAAGGAAAGTATCCCTTATGCCTTCTTGACTATCTTATCTACCTGTCCTGTCACCAGATCTGTGGACATGCACTCAAAGGTCACCCTGTTCCTCTACACTTTTCAGTATCCTACCAGTTACTGTGTATTCCCTTGCCTCATTAGCCCTCCCAAATGCATTATTTCACACTTCTCCAAATTGAATTCCATTTGCCACTTTTCTGCCCACCTGACCAGTTCACTGATCTCTTCCTGAAGTCTGCAGCTTTCTTCTTTATAAACAATATGGCCAATTTTTGTATCATCTGCAAGCTTTTTAATCGTGCCCCTACATTTAAGTCTAAATCATTAATATATACCATAAAAAACAAAGGACCTGGTACTGAGCCCTGCAGAATCCCACTATGTGCCTTCTAGTCACAAACACCCATTGACCATTACCCTTTGCTTCCTGCCAGTGGGCTAATTTTGGATCCAACTTGCTACTTGATTCCATTACCATTCTGGCCCACCTTATTGAAAACCTTGCTAAACTCCATGTTGACTAAATTCAGTGCACTCTCCTTGTTACCTCAAATTTATATCAAATTACAGACATAACCTTACCTTAACAAATCAATGCTGTCTGACTTTGATTAATCATTGCCTGTGTAAATGACGACAGTTAATACTGTCCCTCAGAACTTTTTCCAGTAATTTGCCCACAATAGAGGTTAGGTCTGTAATTACTCTATCTATCCTTCCTCCCTTTTAAAACAATGGTACAATGTTAATAGGCCTCCGGCATCCCACCTGTAGCAAGAGAGGATTAGAAAATGAAGGTCATTGCCTCTGCTTTTTCCTCCCTTGCTTCTGTTAGCAGCCTGGATACATTTCATCTGGGCCTGGCCCTTATCTACTTTCAAAGATGCTAAATCTCTTAATATTTTCTCTCTCACTATGTTTATCTCATCCAATATTTCACACTACAATGTTTGCACCATCTTTCTGTAAAGACAGCACAAAATATTTATTAAGAACCATGCCCATGACTTCTGCCTCCATACACAGGTTCCCTTTTTGGTCTCTAATTGGCCCTACTCTTTCCTTAGTTATCCTCTTACTCTTTATGTATTTATAAAACATCTTTGGGTTTTCCTTGACAATACTTGCCAATACTTTTTCATACCCTCTCCTTGCTTTCCGAATTTTGTTTTTAGTTTCACCCTTGCACTTTCTATACATCTCTAGGCTTTCTGCAATATTGAACTCTCCGTATCTGACATAAGCTTCCCTTTTTTGCCTTATCCTACTCCATGCTCTTTGATGTCCAGGAGGCTCTAGATTTGGGAGTCCCACCCTTTTTCTTTGTGGGGATAAATTTGTTTTGAACCCTCATTATATTCTTCTTAAATGCCACCCACTGCTCTGACACTTATTTACCTTCAAGCAGCTGTTTCCAGTCCACTTTTGCCAAATCTCATCTAAGCTGAGTAAAATTGACCTTTCCCCAATTGAAAACTTGCTGTTGGTCTTTGTCTTTTTCCATAACTGCGCTAAATCTAATTGAAATATAATCACTACAGCCAAAGTGCTCTCCCACTGACACCTCTTCCACTTGCTCAGCTTCACTCCCTAAAACTAAGTTTAGTACTGCCCCTTCTCTTGTTGGGCTTGCTATGTACTGGCTAAAAAAGTTCTTCTGAATTGTTCCAAGAATGCTTCCATTTCTTTTAATATTTTTTTTGAGGACTTGTGTTACAACTGAAAAGATTCCATGGATGTGTTTTTTTTTTTTAACCCAAGTTCACCAACAGGACAGAATGTTGTTTGAAAGCCACCTGTGCTGGAGGCCACCTGTGATTTGGGCTCGGAAAACAGCAGAACCCTTGGTGACTTGGGAAAAAATGGTTACAGAGAAGCCACATGTCAAGGTTTGTAGAGGTCAGGAAGTCGACGCTCTGTTTCGGGTTTAAACATTGTTTTCAGTTTTAGTTGGAGTGTGAACTGTTTTCCACTTCTCCACAGATCACATCTATTTAAATGTTTACCCAGTTACCGATACAGCCAATCATACACTTTTTTTTATCCCAGAACAAAATACATCAATCAACCAGGTTTCTTTAATAAACAACAAAATTATCAGTTTATGATAAAACAATACTTAACCAGTAACAAAGCAAAGCATTAACACACCAATTAACATATAAAAGTTCCTTTTTTTAAAAATTCCCCAATTACACTTACAGTTGATGTTTTCCTGCCTAGAAGAAAAGAAACCACCCAGCTCATTTCCTCTACCTTTTTGAAGAAATCCTGCCAAGATCCAGTGTGGGGGAAAAATATCCCTGGTGCTGTATAGCTCCTGAGGAGCTGGAAAAAAAATCCTGCGATTGAAATGTGTGCGGGACAAAAAACCTGATGCCACATTTCTCCGAGAAAGCGTGCTAGAATAGTGCTCAACATCTCCAGAACGGACTGCTTCTGAAATGAACCCAGTGACTCATCTCCATATGCCTGCATGCTAGACCAAAAAAGGGCCAACTGATTTCCTTCCATATCTTCCTTTTTTCACCAAGCATTAGCAAGTATTTGGTCAAAGTAGTTTTTTTTTGGGAGGCTGGCATTTTATTTCTCTCTCTCTCTCTCGACCTCTCTACCTCTCTCTCTCTCGCTACTAGCCTCTCTCTCTCTACCTCTACCTCTCTCTCTACCTCCACCTCTCTCTCCACCTCTCTCTCCACCTCTCTCTCCACTCTCTCTCTCCACCTCTCTCTCTCCACCTCTCTCTCTCCAGCCTCTCTCTCAGCCTCTCTCTCTCCACCTCTCTCTCTCCACCTCTCTCTCTCCACCTCTCTCTCTCACTCGCTCTCTCCACCTCTCTCTCTCCACCTACGAGACTAACGAGAGCGAGACATAAGAGCAGCTCTCTCTCTCCACCTCTCTCTCTCCACCTCTCTCTCTCCACCTCTCTCTCTCCACCTCTCTCTCTCCACCTCTCTCTCACCAGCCTCTCTCGCTCTCATCCAGCCCTCTCTCTCTCTCTCTCCATCGCACTCTCTCTCTCTCTCCATCCACCTCTCTCTCTCCATCCACCTCTCTCTCTCTCCATCCACCTCTCTCTCTCTCCATCCACCTCTCTCTCTCTCCATCCACCTCTCTCTCTCTCTCCACCCACCTCTCTCTCTCTCCACCACCTCTCTTCTCATCCACCTCTCTCTCTCTCTCTCCACCTCTCTCTCTCTCTCCACCTCTCTCTCTCCACCTCTCTCTCTCTTCTCTCCACCTCTCTCTCTCTCTCCACCTCTCTCTCTCTCTCCACCTCTCTCTCTCTCTCCACCTCTCTCTCTCTCTCCACCTCTCTCTCTCTCTCCACCTCTCTCT
The DNA here is from genome assembly GCF_036365525.1 of Heterodontus francisci. Taxonomy (NCBI): domain Eukaryota; kingdom Metazoa; phylum Chordata; class Chondrichthyes; order Heterodontiformes; family Heterodontidae; genus Heterodontus; species Heterodontus francisci. Next base: position 38,163,925 of record NC_090390.1, on the reverse strand, counting down.
CTCTCGCCACCGCTCTCGCTCTCTCCACCTCTCGCTCTCTCCACCTCTCTCTCTCTCCACCTCTCTCTCTCTCCGACCTCTCTCTCTCTCCACCTCTCTCTCTCTCCTCCTCTCTCTCTC